>NC_090650.1:305699770-305773881 GCF_040937935.1 Hyperolius riggenbachi | reverse complement strand
TTTTTTTTTTTATTACGTTTCTAAAACAAAACTCTCGCAAAGCTGTATACCTGTTAGAATGTCAGATGCAGTTTGGTAAAACTGAATGGACTGTGTCCTGTTTAGACTCCTCCAGGTATCCCACCATGAGCCATGCTAGAGATGAGAAAAAATGCACAAAACTGTAAATTTACTATCAAATCCATTCAGAAATGGAAGAGTTTGAGATCCCACCACCTGGAGTGTCTTTGGTACAAAGTAATGGCCCTGGGTGACAGTGTAGTTGTGCGGATAAGATAGGCTATTTGCATTACTGCTCTAAGAAGCTATCCTTAAATGCAAAAGCATGTCTAATAAGGTGTGTACACACCTTGATTTTATGTCGCCCATGAGGGATTGGGACCCGATCGCATAGGGCAACTTTGCTGGCTGCCCTGTACAGATGCCTCAGCTATGTAGCTGGTGACGCATTCTGTTGCTGCAGGCGGAGGGACGAGGGAGCGGCACGTGTGTGACATTACGCGGGGGAGCGGCACAGACAGTGTGATTGGCCGGTGCGGGGGTGAGTTGATCCACTGAGCGGATTGCTCACGGGTTGGGGTCGGCATCCGCTGTACACACACCTGACTATTGCCTTAGTCAGGCATTTGTACGGATGTTAAAATTACCTGAAATAGGATATTTATCATTGTTTACTTAGCAGGGAACGTGTAAAAAATGTTTCTTAAACTCCATTTTAAATTCCCTCCTCAATACTCAATGTTTTCAGTGACAGAAATTACGTTATCTGAAATATTTCAGAGCACATAACAAGCAAGGTTTAAAGTATCAATTTTCAAAGATTTACTGCAATAACTATGGACTTACCGTAGTTTAGCGCATCTGGAGTTCTCCTTAAATTTTCTCAAGAGGGGGTGGGACAGTGACCATGGCTTTTTAGCATGGCTGACATTCAGCTTCAGGAGTAAACCCCAGAGAGCATGCTCGTGTATAACTTCTCTATCACACATTGTGCAGAGTCATCAGTAGTGCATGTTTATAAATATTTACACTGAAAGACATTAGTTTATCTCAGTACAACCAAGCGTGCTGGCACAGTGTACAACCAGCACTGGCGCCCATGACTACTCCATGGGATATGCCAGTGTGTCACTTTCACCATGTAAAAGCATTGGCAGCAGCTTTAACGCACATTGCTGAAGCAGAAATCGGAACACTCTGGAGATTTTTTACTACCAGCATGAGCAGAGTAACCGCTTATGTTGTACAAAACTGGGTGACATGCCTGTATTATAAGAATGATGTAAAATGAGGGGGGTGCTTGGCGTGCTGATTCTCCCCAAAGTCTCCTAGGTAAATGTTCATATGAAGCGACCCTATCTTCTGTATCTTTAGCTTAAAGGGAACCTGAAGTGAGAGGGATATTGAGGCTGCCATATTGATTTCCTTTTGAGCAATACCAGTTGCCTGGCAGCCCTGCTGATCTTCTGCCTCTAATACTTTTAGCCATAGACCCTGAACAAGCATGCAGCAGATCAGGTGTTTCTGACATTAGTCAGATCTGACAAGATTATCTGCATGCTTGTTTCTGGTGTACTTCAGACACCACTACAGCCAAATAGATCAGCAGGCAACTGGTATTGTTTAAAAGGAAATATGGCAGCTTCCATATACTTTTGGCTTCAGGTTCCTTTTAAGAACTTTTGTCTCCCAGTACCTGCAAACTGTTTCCTTTTTGTTTATTTTTTCTGTATGTTCTTTTTCTTTCACGTTATTTATTGTAATTTTGGTTCTTTGCTTATGATTCTTTGTAATCCTTACTCTTAGTCTTAACTGTAATATGCTATTTATTTTAGATAGATAGATAGATAGATAGATAGATAGATAGATAGCTACCTCTCAATAAGAACTAAATTAAAAATAAAGAATGTTGTAAAATAAACAATGCAAGTACACTAGATTACTGTTCAGTGCCCCATTTTAGGATATTTTTTAACACACTTAAGTATAAGTACTGCAACACATTTAGTGTGTGAAACTGACACTTGCTGCCTTTATATATAGACCTCTGAGGACACTTTCACACAGAGAGGCTGAGCCACGCACTGGGCAGGCAGTTCAGCCACTGAGCACCTTCCAGCTGTAATTTCATGCTGCCGAGTGGCAGCATTTGTATCCTCATGCATGTCCATGTGTGATGTGCGACCCACTACTTACCTTTCAGCAAAGAGTCCTCTCATGTCAGCTGCTGCCATGCTTGCCCTCATACAAGTGGTTCCCAGTGCCAGGCAGGTGTACAGAGCTGCTGCCACGCGCACCTGTGCCTGCATGAGATGGACACCTCCCAGGCGCTCATACAAGTGCTTCCCAGCTCCAGGCAGGTGTTCAGAGCTGCTGTCATGCTCTCCTGTGTCTGAATGACACGGACACCTCCCAGGCCCTCATACAAGTGCTTCCCAGTGCCAGACGGTTACACCAGAGCTGCTGCCATGCTCTCCTGTGCCTGCATGACACGGACACCTCCCAGGCCCTCATACAAGTGCTTCCCAGCTCCAGGCTGGTGCACAGAGCTGCTGCCACGCGCACCTGTGCCTGCATGAATTGGACACCTCCCAGGCGCTCATACAAGTGCTTCCCAGCTCCAGGCGGGTGTTCAGAGCTGCTGTCATGCTCTCCTGTGTCTGAATGACACGGACACCTCCCAGGCGCTCATACAAGTGGTTCCCAGTGCCAGGCGGGTGTACAGAGCTGCTGCCATGCTCTCCTGTGCCTGCATGACACGGACACCTCCCAGGCCCTCATACAAGTGCTTCCCAGTGCCAGACGGTTACACCAGAGCTGCTGCCATGCTCTCCTGTGCCTGCATGACACGGACACCTCCCAGGCCCTCATACAAGTGCTTCCCAGCTCCAGGCAGGGACACAGCTGCTGCCATGCTCTCCTGTGCCTGCATGACACGGACACCTCCCAGGCCCTCATACAAGTGCTTCCCAGCTCCAGGCAGGGACACAGAGCTGCTGCCATGCTCTCCTGTGCCTGCATGACACGGACACCTCCCAGGCCCTCATACAAGTGCTTCCCAGTGCCAGACGGTTACACCAGAGCTGCTGCCATGCTCTCCTGTGCCTGCATGACACGGACACCTCCCAGGCCCTCATACAAGTGCTTCCCAGCTCCAGGCAGGGACACAGAGCTGCTGCCATGCTCTCCTGTGCCTGCATGACACGGACACCTCCCAGGCCCTCATACAAGTGCTTCCCAGTGCCAGACGGTTACACCAGAGCTGCTGCCATGCTCTCCTGTGCCTGCATGACACGGACACCTCCCAGGCCCTCATACAAGTGCTTCCCAGCTCCAGGCAGGGACACAGAGCTGCTGCCATGCTCTCCTGTGCCTGCATGACACGGACACCTCCCAGGCGCTCATACAAGTGCTTCCCAGCTCCAGGCAGGGACACAGAGCTGCTGCCATGCTCTCCTGTGCCTGCATGACACGGACACCTCCCAGGCCCTCATACAAGTGCTTCCCAGTGCCAGACGGTTACACCAGAGCTGCTGCCATGCTCACCTGTGCCTTTATGACACGGACACCTCCCAGGCCCTCATATAAGTGCTTCCCAGTGCCAGACGGTTACACCAGAGCTGCTGCCATGCTCACCTGTGCCTGCATGACACGGACACCTCCCAGGCCCTCATATAAGTGCTTCCCAGTGCCAGACGGTTACACCAGAGCTGCTGCCATGCTCACCTGTGCCTGCATGACACAGACACCTCCCAGGCCCTCATACAAGTGCTTCCCAGCATCAGGCAGGGACACAGAGCTGCTGCCACGCTCACCTGTGCCTGCATGACACGGACACCTCCCAGGCCCTCATACAAGTGCTTCCCAGCTCCAGGCGGGTGTACAGAGCTGCTGCCAGGCAGTAGGTTCCTTGGTGAAGTTTAGGCCCGGTTCACATTAGCGTTCGCTATCCGGATTTTCCGGATCTGATCCGGAACGCATACTGTACAAACGGAACGTACGTTCCGCATAGCAATGTAAAGTCTATGCGGACGTTCACACGCGTCCGTTCCGTACCTACCGGAGCCGGATCGGATCCGGACTCTTTTCCAACATGCGCTATTTTTTGGGTCCGGATCTCCGGCCCACGCACCCGGACCGGAGCCTGACAGCACCATCCGGAACACAGAAACCAATGGGAAACAGAAGGCACAGAACACACTGCCTACAAAAACCTGACGTTCTACCCCACTTCCTATGCGTATCCAAGCGGCCATTTCGGATGGGGACACATGGGCCAAGCATGTCTGGAGTGGAGCAGCAGTGACAGACGTGCTGGAGCTGTTTGACAGAATGTCGGAGGTGGAGGTGAGGCCTACAGCGGAGGAACCTGATTCTACAGGTGCACCAGGTGCACCTTCTGCTGACCCCAACATTTTTTTCTTAAAATTTTGCTATTTTTTGCCCACGGATCCGGATGGCAGCCTGATGCATGCCTGATGCAAACGGATCAGATCCAGATCGGAACCATACGGTTCCGATCCGGATCAGGTCCTGATCCGATCAGGATCCGGTCCGTTTGCATGGCAAAACGCAAGTGTGAACGGGGCCTAAGCTTATGTCACAGAGAAAACAAAGGCAGATATTCTGCCCTCCTGCTTCCTAGGATATGTTTTACCTGATGAGCTCAGGAGTAGCTATAATAATACAGCAGTACATCCTAAAAGTAACTTCCATTCCCTGGAAATAGCAGTGCTTAGCTTGTGTGTTGTTGTTTATACACTGGTGTCACCTGTGTGCCTGCCTGCCCTGCAATGGGTGTATTTGCTGTGATAAATCTTGTACAGTGGCTGCAGTGACGGGAAGAGCCCCAGCACAGAGCAATACTCTGCTTAATGTAACACTGTCCTATTTATACATGTGCGGTGAGACGTAGAACAGGTACATCAGTTTGCACAGCTATGTTTATGCAGTCCACTTTTTGGGAGGATATGCAAGTGAGGATATTTTTAGCACAGTTGGCCTTCTTGTCTGTGTCTGTGCATGTATATATACATTTATCATTCACCGCCTCCCTGCACTAAATCTGCTTTTTATAACTGTCAGCAAGATATCCCGGCCTCTGTAAACTCTGTGCTCCTAATTTACACCAGGGTATGAATGTTAAACTTTCACAGTCATCCAGCAGCTGTCTGTTTAAAGAGGAACTGGATTACAATGGACCTTAGTTAGGTTAGACTTGGACACATTTAATCCAAAGGCTTCCAAGCAAGGTTGCAAAACATTTTTGTGTTTTATTAATAGCACTCGGCAGAGAAACTGAAACTCCTAGATTTTACTTCATCTTTTAGCTACAATTATCATTGTGTTGAATATATTTTTTTATTGCATAAGTTGCAAAGTTGAAAGAGTAAAATATAACATTTTAAGAGGTACTCCAGACTCTAGAAAATCCCCCACAGACCTGCTTCTGATAAGGTTTACTTTAAGGTTTCTTTCACAGTGAGACGTTACAGGCGCACGTTAGTGCAGCCTGTAACGCAGCCCCAACGCACAGTAATGAAAAACAATGGGCTGTTCACAGTGCCCACATTGCGTTACATTGTAACGCAGCACAGCCGTTGATAGTGCTGCATGCTGTGCATTATGCGCGGCTAAGCCGCGTTAGACTGTGCGCACATGCTCAGTAGTGTTGGGGAGGAGTAGAGAGCGGCCAGGCACATGGCTAATTATCATTCACTGCACGGTGTGACGTGCAGCGTTTACTTCCTGGAGCGGCCGCTCTGTGCGGCGATTGGCCGGGCAGGATTACGTGATGCCGCATGCGTCCAAGAGTACGCATCGCGGCATCATGGACGCCAGAGTGAGCTGCACAACGCAGCTCACTCTGACGTCCACATCAGATCAGAGGACACTAGGCGTTGCGTTAGGGGCACGTTATGTGCCCTATAACATCCCCTAAACGCAACGTCCTGGTGTGTAACTAGCCTAAAGGGAACACGAGGTGAGAGGGATATGGACACTGCCATATTTATTTCCTTGTAAACAGTGCCAGTTGCCGGGCAGCCCTGTTGATCTTCTGGCATTAGTGTCTGAGTCAAAACCCTGGAACAAGCATATGGTTAATCAGCAAAAACATGAGTCAGCTGAGTCAGAGTACCTGATCTGCTTCATGCTTGTTTAGGGTCTATAGTGAAGAGTATTAGAGACACCATCAGGAGGACTGCCAGGCAACTAGTATTGTTTAAATGGAAATAATATGGCAGCCTCCATATCCCTGTCACCTCGGGTTCCCTTTAAAAGTTAAAAAATGTGTTTGCAGATACCTTAAGGCCTAGTTCACATTATAATTCTTTAGCGCAATCACAAGCGCTAAGCACTTTTGAAAGCGTTTTCCCTTCGCTTTCAGAGCAATTTGCGCTTTTGTAAGCAATTTTCTAAGCGCAATTTTTTTTTCTTACGACACTTAAGTGAACTCCTTGACCTGGAGCTGAATAAATACAATGTATTTATTCTTAAAAGCGCTGGGCAAGTCGCTTTTTCCCTATACTTTGTATTGAAGCGCAGACACGCAGGAAGCAGGAGCCACGTTGTGATTGGAAATAAAGCTCATCGCTCATGTGAGAACACTCACATAGAGCAACATTGCAGAAGAGCTTTTAAAACTATTTAAAAAAATCACCAGCGCTTAAAAAAAAGCGAAAAAACGTTCTTAGTGTTAGCAAGCTTTCAAACAACAATTCCTCCTGTTGTAGCTGGGCTGGGCTATCCTAGCAGCAGGGCTGCTGGGAGAATTAATGCTGCCTCCTGAGCCACTGGCTACTGGACACAGGACAGCGTGGTCTACTTTATTTACAGTATATCGATTTTCCTGACAGGCAAAATCATGAAACCGGGTCACTTATCTAATGGACCACCAGACTTGTAGACTAGACCAGTTCTTTCCTATGAACCTTTCCGTATATCTGATATAGTACACTTTGGCTCCGCAGACAGTATGAAGAATTCTTAAAGGACCGCTGTTGTGAAAAATTGTAAAATTTTACATATGTATGTATACAAACATTTCAGACGTATATAGTTCCCAGAATATGCTCTGCAAATTGCCTGTTTCCTATGTCACCATCGTAGTAGGTAGAGAAAATCTTGACAGGTGTTGAATTAGTCTGTATGCTCATGGGAGAGTTTGTTTTTCCTTTATTTCTTACAAAAGCACTCCCTGGAAAGGCTCTACACAAAGATGCTTGCTGCACTCCCTACCCGTTTAGACATTATTTTGGCTGTTGGTGTTGGTCTGTGAGTTCTCTTGATAATACAGAAAACCCTGAGAATCCCCCGTGTGGAGTTGGGCTAGTCCAAAACCTGTCAGATCTGTCGGATTAATAATACCTACTGTAAGTGAATGCAATATAGGAAAAAAGTAGTTTATAGGGCATTTTACTCTGGGACACATATACATCTTATAGGTATGTATTTTAAATGTTACAATTTTTCGTGATGATAGTGGTCCTTTAAGATCTCCTTCAGCATTTCACAAAACAGGGAAATTGATATTAATTCAGGTTTGAATATGTGTTAAACACTTGTGAACTTTCAGTCAGGTGAATGAGGAATTCCTGAAGCAGCAGATTGCACAAGCCACTGACAGTGTCCACCCATAGACTGACTTGAGTGTCCACCCATAGACTGACTTGAGTGTCCACCCGTAGACTGACTTGAGTGTCCACCCGTAGACTGACTTGAGTGTCCACCCGTAGACTGACTTGAGTGTCCACCCGTGGACTGACTTGAGTGTCCACCCGTGGACTGACTTGAGTGTCCACCCGTGGACTGACTTGAGTGTCCACCCGTGGACTGGCAGAGTAACCACCCATGGACTGACTGAGTGTCCACCCATGGACTGGCAGAGGGACTAGCTGCCTCTCACTCGTTATGGCAAGTGTTGAGAGTGGAGTATCTGGGCAGTTTTGTCTCTGCTGCAGAGTACAAATTCCAGGCTTGACAACAGTACACTTTATTATGGTCAGTACTGGTGATTCATAGCAGGCTGCACAATTTAAGCAAAACTTATATTCTCCGTAATATTAAATAACAAAAACACTTCTGTAACACTGATGATCTTTAACAGCACTTTTTCATCTCATGCTAGTAAAGCTGTGTAGTAGATGATCATTAGACATCACTATCTGGACTCTGTTGTCTATAATGCATATAAGAAGTATTGCTACTATGTCCAGAGGCAGAGCAGCCCCTCTCTGCAAGGTATGCACTAATATGTGTTATACTACATGACATGGGGCCAGGAAGTAAATTATTGGGAACAAAGACGGTTCTCATAGTGGAGGTAATTAATGAGCCCCTTCACTGTTTCCTCTTCCTCCGGTTATATCAGTGTTACTGCCATTCCACACTGTTTAAAGTCTTTCTCTGTCAATATTTAGAGACTGTGACACGTGTGTATGAATGCAGAGCAGATATTACAGTTTCCCACATAAATCTCTCAGACCTGGCCTGATGTCTAGTCAGGTGGATATTGCAGTTTTGTCATAGAACAGCTTATTGAAGGGACGGCTCCTGAAGGCTGACACCACTCCACAGTAGATAGACACCCCCCAGACGTGTCCCCTCACTGTCCCTGTGCTGATAGATGTATGGTGCCGCCTCTGTGAGGTAAATAGTCACATTTCACTTCACTGCTTTGTCAATGGCAAACAATGGGTAGGGGAAAGGACTAAAGGGGCCCATACACTGTTCGATGTCAGCCATCGATCGATTGATTCTATGGAATCGATCAATTGATCAAAAATCGATTCGATCAAATCTATCGATCAATTGATTTGTGACCGATCTCGATCGATTTGATCTGTCTGACAGGATGGAAAATCTAGGTCGATCTGCTGCTGGCAGCAGATCCATGGCTCATAGAGTTGCATTGGATCTAATGGTGCAATAATGTATTTAGATCGATTTCCAATAGATTTCATTCTGAAATCTATTGGAAATCTGTTCCTAGTGTGTGGCACACATCAGATAGATTCCTGTCAGATTAGACTTGACAGGCATCTGACAGAAATCTATCCGATGGTCGAATCTGCTGCAAATCTATGTGTATGGCCACCTTTAACCTGTGTAGGACTGTAGTTTTTATTTCATGCATGATGTGTGGAATATATAAAAATGTGCAATGTACAAGGTTTTGTGTGTTACACATAAGCCATTTTTGCAATCTAAATATTTTATTACCTGGCTTGTGAGGTTTGCAAAACTGTCTTCCTGTGCGAAGGTCAGATTCAGTTTGATTAGACTGAATAGCAGTCTATGTATTGTTCAGACCCCTCCCACTATCCCATCACCACCCACATGAGGTAATCAGGGAGGAGCTGGTAGGTGTAGCCAGCTATTCTTTCGCTGAGAACACAGAGAGCAGATAATGGCCACCTCGTACTGCTGAGGGACCCCTGTGGCCAGCGCTGCAACATTGCTAGAGTCTCTCTCCTTCCTCCCTGCTCAGTGTAATAAAGCCCAGGTTCCTAAATCATGGTACTTATACCTCAAAGGATACGGATAATGGGATCAGGGGATACTTTTCACAGTCAAGTCAATATAACAAGTTTTAAGACCGAAAATAAATAAATTATATGTAAGGTCTGAATAAGCATTCTTAGGTAATTACCAGCATGAGTGAAGGCTTGGAAAGCATATATGCATAATTAGAGCTGGTTTTCGATATGAATTTTCCGGAAATTGCAATTTCACTTACTTTACAATGTTAATCACGTAGTTCTATTTCCACCATTGCGTTTTGAATCCTTTATTAAAAGAAATACTTTGTGTTTCCATTCAGTGTAATTGAGGTACAGTATTACAAAACCGCATGACATCATACAGGAAAACACACATGCGTTTGTGTTTGCGTTTTGTAGTGGTAGCCAGCTCTTAAAGAGTGGTCCTAACATACATGTTTGTCGGGGTTCTGGATAACCCATAACAGGAGGGCATTTGGCAAACATTGTAAATCATAAAATGGTACATGCTGTAATAGTAAACCACTGTAACCAAGTATGCACTCTTCCCACATCCTCCCCAGTGTTTATTGCTTAATTAAGAAAAAATGGTATATAGAGTAGTGGCTTATTTTCTTATTTCAGGCAGGCAGGGTTAGGTGAGAGATTTAAATGGCTTTTATAAAGATGTATTGGCTACTAACAGCTCTGTTTTAGCAGTGGGAGGAAGTGGGCGGGGTCACATGATGCTGGTGCTTTATGCTGGCAAAGAACTCCCACTGTCCATCACTGTGGGAGATACTGGATGCAGTATGCCACAAGCCAGAATCCATGCACATTTACTTTCATATGTACTGAAAAAAGTATGGACACTTTCCTCCACTGTACATAAGCTAAATGAAGTTGAGTCTAAAAGAGAACACGCATGCACACACACACACCACCACCGAAAAAAGTAGGACCGGTATCTCTTTTAACACACACGCACGCACGCACGCACGCACGCACGCACACACACACACACACACACACACACACACACACACACCATATCCTCTCCTCATCTTCACTTCAGCCATATAACAATCCTCTATAGTCGCCTCTTTTCATTCTCCCACTTCTCATTCTCAATCCTCTCTAGTCACCTCTTCTCATTCCTACACAAAAAGACTTCTCTGAATTGTTCTCCCTTCTCCAGAACACCCTTCCACAATTTGTACAGCACTCCCCCACACTTAACATGTAGGCGCAAGCTGAAAGCTCCTTCCTACGGTCAGGGTTTATAATCTCACCTAAAACGATAACTAGCCCTCACCCACCACACTGCTACCTGTACACAGCTTCCTCTTAGGTATTAATTTGTGTGTAATGTGGGTACAGATTTTCTACCTCAGTACAATGCAATGGCTGTCCTCTTCAATTACTGAATCTATTTTCTGTATCCAGTTGTTACTTGTCTGTCCCTGCCCATGGGGCACAGTGAGAGGTGTGTGGAGCTGCTCCCCTATACATGGGACATGTAGGGAAGCGTGATGTACACCGTGTGTACGACCAGACTGCTTATGAAAGATGTGGGGGGAAGTGAGAAACGAAGTTGAGAAGTTGCCATAGTTGCTAATCCACTACCACCAGATTTTCTTCATGTTAGATAATGCACAGATTCTGATATGTTGCTATGGGCAGTCTCACTAAATCTTTATCAATCGAGTCACATAAGTTAATGTGCCCTGTGTGTGACACTGCAGAGGTCTCTGAAGTATCCAGTAAAGTTAGCCTAGTCATGCTGCAGGGCAGGCTGGATCAGTTCCTGAACTGGAAGTGGATTGGAGTAGTAGTCTTCTGCCATCTAGTGTTCTGCTGCTGCATTACAATGCTGATGGAAACCCAGTTTTCAGTGTTTTGTTTTGCTTTTGTTTTCTCACTGAATACAACTTTTGTCTTTTTTTTCAGCTTTCTAGAAAGAATCGACCAGGTCAGACAAAATGACTACACACCAACAGATCAGGTAAGCACCCTGGCATGGGAACAGTATGAGAAGACATACATACGGTCACACTGAAAATGTGTTTAGAGTGATTCAAGTATAACATACGTCTCACTATGAGGATCAGATGCGTTGTCGCATCAGCACAAGTGTGACCATGCTGGGCACATGTGGAAACGGCCCTTATCCTTTAACCCTTAGACTGCCACAGACATCTAGGGGTGTTCTGTGTTTCTACAGCCATACGCCACAAACATCTAAAGCCTTTTAGTACAAAACTACTTCCGTATACAGAGGACATCTATAGGCATGTTTGTTCCCCCATATTCCTGTGCCACGGGTGTCTAAAGGCATTTAGTACAAAGTTTTAGGTCAGTGCCAATTTTCTGCATTACTTGAAATGTGCAAATAATTGTAAGATGATGCAAATATTACTGCAAATCTGTGCAGCTTGAAAATGGACCAATCAGATGAGTTTACTGCAAGATTCGATTAGTCCATTTTTCAATAGATTTTCATAATAATTAGCATAATTCTCAGTCATCTCAAATGTATTTGCACCTCAGTGACCATCTCTATTGAGTAATGTGGAATTTTGTATGTGTAGATTTGAGCAAGACCTTTAATTAATGCAATTAAAACGTAACCGGCACTGGCATGCAGCTTTTTGGAAAATTAGCTGGCAGTTTATGGGATAAGCTTGTAAACTCTACAAAGTGAAAACATTGTTTTCCCTGTACCCCAGTGTTTTCTGGAAGTGTAAGGGCTGGTTCACACCACAAGAGCTTTTTAAAGTGAATGTGTACTGCTTTAAAAATAAAAAAGTCAGATACTCACCTAAGGTGAGGGAAGGCTCGGTCCTAATGAGCCTTCCCTCTCCTCTCCCGGTGCCCGGTCCCGCGCAGGATCCCCCGTAGCAGTATTCGACCAGTTCGGTCAAATACTGCCACTTCCGCCGCCGAAGGGTTGTTTCGGAAGCCTTCGGGAGCACTCGGGCTCCCGAAGACAGGTCGCTCCATACTACGCATGCGCGAGCGCCCTCTATGACGCAATCGCGCGTGCATAGTATGGAGCGGCCCGTCTTCGGAAGCCCGAGTGCTCCCGAAGACCTCCAAAGTCACTGTGGCGGCGGATGCGAACGGGGGAGCCAGCGCGGCACCGAGAGAGGAGAGGGAAGGCTCCTTAGGACCGAGCCTTCCCTCGCCTTAGGTGAGTATCTGACTTTTTTTATTTTTTCAGCGGTACCCATTGGCTTTAAGCGTTAGTGATCTAAAAAAAGCTCTTGCTAATGCAATGCTATGGATGATTTTCATAAAAGAGGTCACATTTATAGCATTGCCTTTGCAGGAGCTTTTAAAATCACAAGTGCTTAGAGAAAGCTCTTGCAGTGTTAATCAGCCCTAAGGCAGGGTTCACACTTACTAAAATGTACATGCGTTTTGCAAATGTGCAAAAACGTGTTCACTGCACATCTAATGAAAGTGAATGGCATATCACACTTCTGCTAAAATTCACATTTCCCCATGCGCAAGAAAAACAAAACTTTTTGCAGCATAAATTTGCACATTGCGTGCAAATTCCCATTGACTTTCATTACCAACGTGAAAAAAGGCATGCGGGAACAGTTTAGTTTTTCGCAATAAGTGTGAACCTTGCCTAAATGCTATTGTTTAACAAATCATGGTATTGATAGAGATACACATCAGTTCTGTTAAACAGCATGTATATAGGAATTTCCTGTGACCACGAGTTATATTTTGCAGGACTTATTAAGATGCAGAGTTTTGACATCAGGGATTTTTGAAACGCGATTTCAAGTAGACAAAGTAAATTTCCAGTAAGTATTTCTATTATTTTATTACCATATTTCTTGGACTATAAGATGCACCTAGGTTTCGAGGACAAAAACCAGGGAAATAAATACTACACCTTATCTAAGCTACACTGCCTCAAATTGCAACCACTGCTGTGGGTTTGCCCCTATTGACTTTGATTAGCCCAGCGCTTTGGGAATGGCTAAAGCAATCTGTACATTTTACATTTCATTTGAAAAAGAAAAGTCATTTCCAATATAAGTAAGGCTGATTACTATAAAATGAGAGTTCTGTATGCCCAATAATCAGAGCGACCAAGTCACACAATGTAACAAGATAGACAGTTGGAGGAAAATGCTACAACAAGAATGTTCTATATCAACCTATGTATACACACCATCTAAATTACAAAAAAATAATAGTAATCTCCAGTGCTTCATAGACTTGGTAAAATTGGAGCAGTGCTTTACCTTGCATAACAACTGGTGGTGGGTGACTGCATTTACCTGGTTAGTGTGGGTGGGATGGGACATTGTAGGAGCAGTTGCCAGCTGGGAATGCCCCTGTGTTCCCCATAGAAGACTGGCACTGCTGAAGTCCAGGAAATAAAACTGACTGTAGAAATGTCTCAGAAAAGCTCTAAAATGTGTGCTGCTGCTGCAAGCAGGAAAGCAATGTGCTAACTGTGCCTTTTTTACAGTATGTTTGATGTAGGAGGACAAAGAGATGAGAGAAGAAAGTGGATCCAATGTTTTAATGGTAAGTTTATGACTACCTCAATACAGAATAAGGCCCAGGCCACACAGGGGAATGTTCAGTGTTGGCTGTAGTCCCTGCGGATATCTTGGCGGGGAGGGGGGGGGGGGGATGAGGGGCGGCTGGAGGGAGGCGATTGGTTTGGAAGTGTTTACCAGCCACAAGAAAATTCAGTGGAATGTGAAGCCATTTGCAGTTCCATATTGTTATATACAGTGGCTTGCAAAAGTATTCGGCCCCCTTGAAGTTTTTCACATTTTGTCATATTACTGCTACAAACCTGAATCAATTTTATTGGAATTTCACATGAAAGACCAATACAAAGTGGTGTACATGTGAGGAGTGGAACAAAAATCATACATGATTCCAAACATTTTTACAAATAAATAACTGCAAAGTGGGGTGTGCGTAATTATTCGCCCCCTTTGGTCTGAGTGTAGTCAGTTGCCCATAGACATTGCCTGATGAGTGCTAATGTCTAAATAGAGTGCACCTGTGTGTAATCTAATGTCAGTACAAACACAGCTGCTCTGTGACGCCCTCAGAGGTGGTCTAAGAGAATATTGGGAGCAACAACATCATGAAGTCCAAAGAACATACCAGACAGGTCAGGGATAAAGTTATTGAGAAATGTAAAGCAGGCTTAGGCTACAAAAAGATTTCCAAAGCCTTGAACATACCACGGAGCACTGTTCAAGCGATCATTCAGAAATGGAAGGAGTATGGCACAACTGTAAACCTACCAAGACAAGGCCGTCCGCCTAAACTCACAGGCCGAACAAGGAGATCGCTGATCAGAAATGCAGTCAAGAGGCCCATGGTGCCTCTGGATGAGCTGCAGAGATCTACAGCTCAGGTGGGGGAATCTGTCCATAGGACAACTATTAGTCGTGCACTGCACAAAGTTGGCCTTTATGGAAGAGTGGCAAGAAGAAAGCCATTGTTAACAGAAAAGCATTTGCAGTTTGCCACAAGACGTGGGGGACACATTAAACATGTGGAAGATGGTGCTCTTGTCAGATGAGTGGGCAAAAATGGAACTTTTTGTCAAAAATGCAAAACTCTATGTGTGGCAGAAAACTAACACTGCACATCACTCTGAACACACCATCCCCACTGTCAAATATGGTGGTGGCAGCATCATGCTCGGGGGGTGCTTCTCTTCAGCAGGGACAGGGAAGCTGGTCACAGTTGATGGGAAGATGGATGGAGCCAAATACAGGGCAATCTTGGAAAAAAACCTCTTGGACTCTGCAAAAGACTTGAGACTGGGGCAGAGGTTCACCTTCCCACAGGACAATGACCCTAAACATAAAGCCAGGGCAACAACGGAATGGTTTACAACAAAACATATCCATGTGTTAGAATGGCCCAGTGAAAGTCCAGATCTAAATCTAATCGAGAATCTGTAGCAAGATCTGAAAACTGCTGTTCACAAACGCTGTCCATCTAATCTGACTGAGCTGGAGCTGTTTTGCAAAGAAGAATGGGCAAGGATTTCAGTCTCTAGCTGTGCATAGCTGGTAGAGACATACCCTTAAAGACTGGCAGCTGTAATTGCAGCAAAAGGTGGTTCTACAAAAAATAATGTCTCAGGGGGCTGAATAATTACGCACACCCCACTTTGCAGTTATTTATTTGTAAAAAAATGTTTGGAATCATGTATGATTTACATTCCACTTCTCACATGTACACCACTTTGTATTGGTCTTTCATGTGAAATTCCAATAAAATTGATTCATGTTTGTGGCAGTAATGTGACAAAATGTGGAAAACTTCAAGGGGGCCAATGTAGATAGAAATGGTACCACTTGATATATAATGCTTAGCAGCAAATCTCTTTTATCTAACAAAGTTCCTGAGGATTTGTGAAGTCTCCATGACTGATATGATGTTCTGACAACAACAAAACATTTGTAAAGCGCTTTTCCCCTGTAGGACCCAAACGCATAAGCTTGTCTCAAATCAGTACATAGTGATGTGTAAAGGGGAAAAAGTTATGATATCATAAATGCCAGACTAAACAGGTGGCTTTTTTTATTTAAACATGGCCAGGGTTGGAGCTGTCTTGATTAAGTTTGGCAAGGCATTCTACAGGGTAGGGGCAGCATGACACAAAGCTCTGGCTCCAAAGGTTTTTAATTGGACTCTGGGGTGGTCAAGTTATTGGATCCTTTTGATCTGAGGTTGTGGATAGCGTGACGCAGTTGCAACAAATCTTTCAGGTATCCAGGGCCTAGGTCATGTAGGGATTTGAATGTTAGCATGCTAATTCTGATTGGATTAAAGCGGACCTGAACTCAGAACGTCCTCTCTGCTCTAAAAGATGCGCAACAGCATAATAACCTTTAAACAAAAACATTTCTTTGTTACAGCTGATACAAATCCTAAAATCTGCACTGTTTCTACTTCCTGATTCATGGAAGCAGATATATTGTTACCAGCCTGTGTTTTCAAAAGAGCTGACCTCTGCAATGGAAGTCATGTGACACAGGGGAGAGACCAAATTACAACTTGTGATTAGACACAGATGAGGGGGAAGTAAACATGCTAAACTTTCTAAATACATACAGGGTGCATTTCTCTGTTTTCGGCCCAGTGCAGACCGAGCAGATCTTGATGCAATCCGCCAGCCGCATCCGCCTGTAAAGCCGCTCGGGCAATGTATTTCAATGGGCTGGTGCACACCGGCGGTTTGAGGTTTTTAGCAAACCGCAAATGTGCCTCTTGCTGCACGTTTGTGGTTTGCTAAAAACCTCAAACCGCCGGTGTGCACCAGCCCATTGAAATACATTAGCCAGGCGGATGCGGCCGGCGGATCACATGCAAATCCGCCCGGTGTGCATTGGGACTAATCTCTGTCATCCGCACCCAAAACCGCTAGCGGTTTGTGGATCTGCTAGCGGTTTTGGTGTGTACTGGGCCTACCTTCTGTCCTGTGCAAGAGTTTAGGTCCACTTTAACCTGTCGTGTGGAGGACAATTTATTGTTCAGGAGTAATAGATGCACAGCATGTGTTTTGTGTTATGTAGAGCCAAGTTGTAATTCCACTACTTAACCAAACCTTTCTCTTGTTCTGTTGTAGATGTCACAGCTATCATTTTTGTAGTTGCCAGTAGCAGTTACAACATGGTCATACGGGAAGACAATAACACAAACAGACTACGAGAAG
Organism: Hyperolius riggenbachi; assembly: GCF_040937935.1. Classification (NCBI taxonomy): domain Eukaryota; kingdom Metazoa; phylum Chordata; class Amphibia; order Anura; family Hyperoliidae; genus Hyperolius; species Hyperolius riggenbachi. The sequence continues at coordinate 305,756,673 of NC_090650.1, read as the reverse complement.
CACTGGACCTGTTCAAAAGCATCTGGAATAACAGGTATCCCTCGTTGTCCTTCTGTGAGATTTCCATTTTGTGTACAGGTACAGATAGGATTGTAGTCTAGTGCCTGGTACACACCATGCAATTTTCTGTCAGATTGATGGGTCGAATCGATAACTTCCAACCGGTCCGATCTGATTTCCGTTCGTTCTCTGATTGATTTTGTACAGAAGTGATCAGTTGGAAATCATATTGAACCTGTAAATTTCACCCATCGATCTGACGGGAATTTGCATGGTGTGTACCAGGCGTAACAGAAGACAGCCGGGAGAGGAGACAGCAGTACACACCCGCCTGACAGGTGTACCTGAAACATTCCTTCCCATGTGCTGCTCGGGTGAATGCAGCAGAAGCATGTAATGTCCACCATCTGGCAGCCCATACTGGCCGCCCCATAAAGCTCCCAGGGCATTCTGACATAGCTGCAAGTGCGGACAGGCACCTAAGCCGCTCAGAACATTTACATTAATTGCATGTTTACTTTAACTTATAGGTTTACTTTATCAGAATAATTCACAAATCTCACTTAAAACCAGGGGCTTGACCAATAATGTCCAATGTTTTCTCCCCATTCTTGGACCCCAGCACAGCAGCAGCTGATTAGCCTGCTTTTCACAACATGATAAAGCTTAGTAATTAATGACCTGACCTGCGGGAGAGCTGATGTTCTCACATCACAGAAGCCAGAGTTTCACTCAGTCACGTGAGGAAATGGCCACTTATTTTCCATATGGAATACGAAAGATGTTACAGAAGTTCATTATATACATTGGAGCACACCTAAATCTGTAGTTAGCTATAGCAGCCAGCCAGAAAACAAATGTAACTAAATCCTTACAAGCTAGGCAGTGGGGGACGAGGTATTGAGGCAAATCACAGAGGGGTGAGGTGAATAAGTGAGAAGCTGCAGTTGTAGATACTGGTGTCACCTACCTGCAATAAGAGTGTGACCTTCCTGCTATGAGCATGTGACAGGATTGCAAATATTCTGGCAAGCAGCGGTGGGGGATGCTGGTGACATTAGGAGCACAAGGAGAAAACGCAGAAAAAAATGCAGCATGCTGGACTTGCAGCATGCTTGTGATCAGGCAAAATCATGTCGCACTAGTATAAAAGGGCTCCTGCAATTTTCATTACTTTGCTGATGTCCTTGCATTTTGGGATTTGCATGCGATTAATAATTGCAGCAAAATTGCATGAAGTATAAAACAGCCTTTATAGTTAGGAATGCTCAATGAGATGCAAATAATTTTGATTTGATGCCGCATTATGCACATTTTGTATGCAAATTTTATGCTGCTTGAAACTGAACTGTACAGATCCTGCTGAGGTAAAATTCGATTGGTCCATTTTCAAGCTGCATATATTTGCTTAAAAAATTTGCATAACCCTGCATCAACTCAAAATTATTTGCATCTCATTGACTATCTATACTTTTAGTTACTTGAGGGATCCTGTTTGGTAAAGAACTGGATGATGATAGTAGCAAAAACGTTTTTGTACCGTGTTAGCCGAACTAATTACATAGGTAGAAAAAACGTTTTGTAAAAAATAATACCTTTTAAAGGGAAGGTCCAAGCAAAATAAAAAAATGAGTTTCACTTACCTGGGGCTTCTACCAGCCCCATGCAGCCATCCTGTGCCCTCGTAGTCACTCACTGCTGCTCCAGTCCACCGCTGGCAGCTTTCCGACCTCGGAGGTCGGCGGGCCGCATTGCGTACCTTTTTACGCATTCCCACTAGTGCAGGAACATTAACACATACATTTTTACGCATTACTGGTTCAATGCGTAAAAATGTACGCATTGAACCAGTAACACGTAAAAATGTATGTGTTAATGTTCTTGCACTGGCGGGAATGAGTAAAAACGTACACAATGCGGCCCGCCGACCTCCGAGGTCGGAAAGCTGCCAGCGGGGGACTGGAGCAGCAGTGAGTGACTACGAGGGCACAGGATGGCTGCATGGGGCTGGTAGAAGCCTCAGGTAAGTGAAACTCATTTTTTTATTTTGCTTGGACCTTCCCTTTAATGGCTAACTAATAGAGTTAAATGATGCAAGCTTTCTGGATCTAGTCCCCTTCTTCAGGCATATTTCCAGATGTTAGCTGAAGTAAAACACTGATGCAGGTAAATGGTAAACACAAAGATGACAGTTGTGCTGGTTACTGTTTATCCGTTAGGTGTCAGGTGATCAGCAGGCTGGAGCCAGTGAGTTAGTGCAACCATACATGAAATCCAGCAGGTTTCTGAAGATTAACAGACATTAACAGAAGGTTTAACCACTTGCCGACCGCGCACTCATACCGCTTCCTGTCAATTCACGGCGGGGGGCTCCGTGAATAGCCTGCGGGCTGCCGATCGCAGCTCGCAGGCTAAATGTAAACACAAGCGGAAATAATCCGCTTTGTTTACATTGTACGGCGCTGCTGCGCAGCAGCGCCGTAAGGCAGATCGGCGATCCCCGGCCAATCAGCGGCCGGGGATCGCCGCCATGTGACAGCCTGTCACTGGCTGCACAGGACGGATAGCGTCCTGTGCAGCCCAGCTTGCCAGGGGGGGCGGGGATGAGAGGGAGGGGGGGAATTTCGCCGCGGAGGGGGGCTTTGAGGTGCCCCCCCCCCCCCCCCTGCAACACCCAGGCAAGGCAGGAGCGATCAGACCCCCCCAGCACATCATCCCCCTAGTGGGAAAAAAGGGGGGCGATCTGGTCGCTCTGCCTGCACCCTGATCTGTGCTGGGGGCTGCACAGCCCACCCAGCACAGATCAGCTAAAACAGCGCTGGTCCTTAAGGGGGGGTAAAGGGTGGGTCCTCAAGTGGTTAAATTGTGGAACAGGATTCATGACACCTTATGTTACATGATTGATTTGGCTTCATGATCTTCAGAAACCTGCTGGATTTCATGTATGGTTGCACTAACTCACTGGCTCCAGCCTGCTGATCACCTAACGGATAAACCGTAACCAGCACAACTGTCATCTTCGTGTTTACCATTTATCTGCATCAGTGTTTTACTTCAGCTTACATCTGGAAATATGCCTGAAGAAGGGGACTAGATTCCAGAAAGCTTGCATCATTTAACTCTATCAGTTAGCCATTAAAAGGTATTATTTTTTACAAAACGTTGTTTTTTCTACCTATGTAAAGAACTGGAGAAAGCTGTGCCTGTCTCAGTAGGTAATGTATAAATCTTGCAGTCTTGCCTGGTGATGAACGTTTCTAATGCACATATTATTGGTTTCCAGGTGGTTACGAACTATTTCCGTCATTTTGTTTTTGAACAAACAAGACATGCTGGCTGAAAAAGTCCTGGCAGGAAAGTCAAAAATAGAAGATTACTTCCCAGAATTTGTGCGTTACACTGTACCCGATGATGGTAAGTGCACAGATAAGTGGCTGTGTGATGGGGGAACATGCCAACTGCTTTATTCTCCAGTTGGGAGTACCTTATAGGCTGTCACTATTGCAGCTGAGGTGGAGACCGCTGAATTTATTGACTTTTATGTAGAAGCTCTGCAGTCACAGACTTCAGTGCCTGTTATCCGGAACTCAGGCAACCGGAATTCTCCACTAACCAGCATGCCTGCAAGGATAACTGGTACCGTGTTTTGGGTTTGCAGGGGGGGGGGTTGAAAGCCATAAAATGCTCACCAAGCCTCCAGCAACTTCTTTTAGCCTTCCTGTAGCACCTAACAACTTTCCAATGGCCTCTGTGCTGGTTGCCGGCATGTCATGTGACCAAACACGGTCAGGTGACACACCAGGAGTTGCCAAAAGTATTGGGATGCCATCCAAACCCTTGAATATGGGTGTTACAATAACTTCCATGGTCACAGGTATATGAAATCAAGCACCAGGGCATGTATATTACTTACACAAACATTTGTGAAAGAATGGATCACTGTCAGGAGCTCAGTGAATTCCAGCATGGTACCATGATAGGATGCCACCCGTGCAATAAGTCCATTCATGAAACATCCATACTACTAAAAACAGTATTTTATAGTCAGCTGCTATAAGAAAGTGGAACCAATTGGTAACAGCAGCAAGTCAGCCACAAAGCGGTGAGCCAGGTAAATCACAGAGCAGAGGTCAGCGTATACTGAGTAGCACAATGAGCAGAAATCACCAACTTTCTGCAATAGCTGCACACTGTAACCCTCTGCAATAGGTACAGAGTGCCAAACGTTGTATGGTCTGCAGCTTAGCTCGCAAATAGTGCATAGAGAGTTTGGCCCAGTGCACACCAAAAACCTCAGCAGATCCTCAAACCGCTAGAGGTTTTTGATGCAGATTTCAGAGCGATTCTAGGCATGTTTTCTAAACATGTCTATTGTTTTTGGGAGCGTTTTTGTGTAGCAGATTACAAATATTGTTACAGTAAAAGCTGTTACTGAACAGCTTCTGTAACAAAAAACGCCTGGAAATCCGCTCTGATCTACCGTTTTTCAGAGCGGTTTCCCACTTTCCTATACTTTAACATTGAGGCAGAAACGCCTCAGAAATCTAAAAAATGCTGCAGCCCCCGAGTTTGCATTTGTAGAAAAAACGACCCGCTCTAGTGTGCACCATCCCATTCACTTTCATTAGCCAAGCGGTTTTCCCCCTGCAAGCGTTTTAAAAAACGCTTCAGAACCGCTCTGGTGTGCACCAGCCCTCACTTGGGTTCCATGGGTGAGCAGCTGCATCCAGGCCTTACATCACCATCTCTGGCAATCTAATGGGTGTTATAGTAGTGGATGATTGGTGTCAGGACACCTTCTGGGGAAAAGACACAGGAAACAAAAAACACGGGAGCCCAATAGTGTAATAGGTTTAGTCAAAATTGTCAATGTAGAAGATGAGAATCTATTCACAAGAGTGGGTTGCAGGGGGGCAACCGACCACAGGAAGCAGGTGGAGACAATTAACCCGACTCCACTCGGGGAGGTCACTAAGGACCTGGATGCGGTTGCTCTCCTTGGAAAAAAGGGAGGCAGATGTCCACCGTGGTGTAAACCACATATGTTCTGCCTCCACCCCTCACACGGGTATCGTATGGGGGTTAGGGATGCACTAAAGGGTTTAAAGAGGCGCCCTGGTGATATATAAAAGCGTTTAAAAGCAGTTTTAAAACCGAGAAAGGTTTGAGGTTGCTTACCTCAAGGACGACAAATCTTTGTAGGGACAAAAGATTTTATTGGTAGCACAGGCTACCTGTGCTACCAATAAAAATTTTTGTCCCTACAAAGATTTGTCGTCCTTGAGGTAAGCAACCTCAAACCTTTCTCGGTTTTAAAACTGCTTTTAAATGCTTTTATATACCACCAGGGCGCCTCTTTAAACCATTTAGTGAATCTAATGGGTGACCCTGGGTTTGGCAGATGCCAAGAGAACAGTACTTGCCTGACTGCTTGGTGCCAAGTGTAAAGTTTGGCGGAGGAGGGATTATGGTGTTGAGTTGTTTTTCAAGGGTTAGACTTGCCACCTTTGTTCCAGTGAAAGGAATACCAGGATACCGAGACGTTTTGCACAATTTCATGCTCCCAACTTTGTGAGAACAGTTTGGGGGTATTCCAACATGATGCCAGTGCATAAAGCAAAGTCCTTATGGACATTGAGGAGCAAGTTTGATGTGGAGGAATTTGACGGCTCAGAGCACTGGCCTCAGCCCATTTGAACACCTTTTGCAGTAAATTAGAGTGGCGACTGAACCAGGCCTTCTTGTCCAACATCAGTGCCTGACCTCACAAAAAAAGAATGGTCACAAATTTCCATAAACACACTCCTAAACCTTGAGGAAAATCTTCCCAGTAGAGATAAACCTGTTATGGCTACAAGGGGTAGGCCAGCTCCATATTATTTAGCTTCTGGTTTAATGATGGGATCTCATACTAGTTAATGTGTGTACAGGCAGCTGTACCAATACATTTGGCAATACAGGTATAGTGTATGCATTCAATTAGAAGAAACAGCTTGCAGCACACACAGACGGGGCTTATCTGTCTCTGTGGGTATGCTGCAAGTCAGGATGGTGATGTATCACTGATATCTGCAAATTTGTCATCTTATGCACTACTGATGTAAAGTAACTTTCAACCGGATAAAATTATGCTTGGAATCACTGGTGCCCACGCCTGTTTCTTGTAATTGAAGGCATTTGAATGTTGTCTACACACATGGAGGCACAGTGTTTAAAGCCATTTTCTGGATGGTCTGGAAGCATCGTCTCCGCATCTGGCCTGAGTGCGAGGAGTACTTCTCTCTTGTTGCTGACAAGTATAGTGCATGTCCAGGTTCTATACAGTATTTAGAGTGGAATTTAAAGTTCTCTGTTCTTATGAAAACACTGAGAAAAAACTGCAGTCTTGGACCTCTGTGAAAGCTTGTTGAGCCCACTCAGCAGAGAGGTCTGGGACACTGTGACTGCTGTAGGCATTCTTGCCGTTACTGTAACGATTGGTGTCAGCACGCAGAGAGAATCTGATTATTGGTGATCTGCAGTATCACCAAGAATGCAGATATATACCTGATTATTGATGATCTGCAGAATCACCGATAATACAGATATATTGCTAACCTCTGGACATCTATAGGTATGTGAGTGTTTGGTGTAACAGTAGTACTTTGAGTAATGCACCTGCCGAGCAGGTGATAATAGGCAGTAAAGGAATACTGCTCTTGAGGACACAGGAACCTTCCAGCAGCCTGAGACTCTCAAAGGGGTGGAGTCAGGCTGGAGATGGGAAGGACCAGAAAGTGAGTGACACCTGAAGGTGGATGTCACTATCTGTTCTGGAGACTATCTCTTAAGAGGAGAGATAGCTCTCGAGGTCGGGCACGCCTGGTCGGTAACACACGGACAGATAAAGTACAAAGACAGAAGACTGATTCGGTATCCAGGGCAAGCAGGGTTTGGCAACGGAGTATCAGATATGCGAGGTACCGAATCAGAGGACAGAGGAGTAGTCAGGAAAGCAATAAGTCATAACAGATATCAAACAATGCCTAGTCTGGGTGTGAGGTCCGTGGTCTCTACACCCTGGAACTAGTCTGAGGTATAACAGAATGATCGTACAAGTTCCCTAGTCTTGGGTGCGAGGTCCGTGGTCTCAGCACCCTGGAACTAGTCTGGAGTATAACACAAATGACAATACAGTTCCCTAGTCTTGGGTGCTAGGTCCGTGGTCTCAGCACCCTGGAACTAGTCTGGAGTATAACACAAATGATAATACAGTTCCCTAGTCTGGGTGTGAGGTCCGTGGTCTCTACACCCTAGAACTAGCCTAAGCATAAACAGAATAACAGTACAAGTAATCTGGCTCAGTGTGAATTCCCAGGTCCACCTGGTTCAAACACACTGTTGGATCTGACTAAGGTCTGAGTGCTTCCACGTAGTGTTCGCAATGGCAGACAACTTGCAACTGGCCAGCAGTAACTATATATGGAGTAGTGCTCTCAGCACCACCCCTAATTGATCAACCAATAGTATCCTGCTCTGGAGTCAGCTGATCGGCGTGATGATCTCCCCATGCCCAGTATAAGAGTTCTGCCTCTCAGCGCGCGCGCGTGTATTCCTAAGCCTGTGTGCACTAACACAGCGTTTCCCAACCGCTGTGCCGCGGCACACTAGTGTGCCGCGGCATGTTGCCTGGTGTGCCGTGCGTTCCTACTGTATGTAGAACGCAGGAGGGGGAAAGCAGCGCTAGAAGGAGGGGCAGTGGAGGCAGCGGTGGGGAGGGGGGAAATATCCCCCCCCTCCCTCACCTGGGACCCCTCCTTCTGCCTCTCTCCCCCTCCATTTATGGGTGGCAAGTGCGGGGTCGGCGGCGGGGAGGCACGCGGAGAATTACTCACCACTTCCGCGTTCCAAGCGCCGGCAGCGTCATGTCGTCAGATCTCCGCCTTCAATGCCGCCCACTGTGCTTCCGCTAATCAGGAAGCACAGTGGGCGGCATTGAAGGCGGAGATCTGACGACATGACGCTGCCGGCGCTTGGAACGCAGAAGTGGTAAGTCTGCGCATGTCTCCCCGCCGCCGAGCCGCCCCGCACTTGCCACCGATAAATGGAGGGGGAGAGAGGCAGAAGGAGGGGTCCCAGGTGAGGGAGGGGGGGGATATTTCCCCCCTCCCCACCGCTGCCTCCACTGCCCCTCCTTCTAGCGCTGCTTCCCCCCTCCTGGGCATCTATACTGGGGGCAACTGTACTAGCTATACTGGGGGCAACTGTACTAGCTATACTGGGGGCAACTAAACTAGTTATACTGGGGGCAACTAAACTAGCTATACTGGGGGCAATTAAACTAGCTACACTGGGGGCAACTAAACTAGCTACACTGGGGGCAACTAAACTAGCTACACTGGGGGCAATTAAACTAGCTATACTGGGGGCAATTAAACTAGCTATACTGGTGGCAACTAAACTAGCTACACTGGGGGCAACTAAACTAGCTACACTGGGGGCAACTATACTAGCTATACTGGGGCACTACCTACCTATACTGGGCACTATGCTAGCTATGCTGGGCACTATACTAGCTATACTGGGCACCATACTAGCTATCTGGGCACTATACTAGCTATCTGGGCACTATAGTAGCTATACCGGGCACTACCTACCTATACTGGGGCACTACCTATCCATACTGGGACTATACTAGCTATACTGGGGTAACTATACTAACCATACTGGGGCAACTAAACTCCCTATACTGGGGCAACTATGCTAGCTATGCAGCCGCACCCCAGCCCCCCCCCCCATAGCCTGCTACACACGGCACTGTCCACTAGGTCGCGCAAACACCCGCGCGCCCCCCGCCGTTCCCCGGAGAAAAATATGGTCAGAAAGTGTTCCCCGGGCCGGAAAAGGTTGGGAACCACTGCACTAACAGACTCAGCCACACCAGACCCACGCTGCCGCGTGCAAACCGCCGCGCTGGACGCGGAACCAGCCGCCTTACTGTTATTACATGCGGCGGCTTTTCCGTGTTCTGCTCTGTTACCAGACGCACGCTTCTGCTTGCAAACCGCCGCATTGGACGCGGAATCAGCCGCCTCCTCAGCAGCACACGCGGCGGCTTTTCCGCGTTCTCTCACAGTTACTAATGCAGACTGCTACATGATGGACTGCTCTCTTTATTTTACTTTACATCGATTTTAAGTCACACATTAGCAGCAATTGGCCTGCATTTAGCAAAGTGATTTAAAGTGTGCCTGAGCTGAGTGAAAAAAAAAAAAAAAGATACCTTAGAAGAGGGAAGCCTCTGGATCCAGCAGAGGCTTTCCCACATCCTACAGGCGCCCACTGTTGCAGCAAGTGGACCCCCAGAACATACATACAAGACCTTGCTCCTCTTCATGCACAAGCACAGCCATATTGCGCCTGGGTGAGTATGGCTGTGCCTGCTCAGTAAGCTCCGTGCTACTGCACGTGTGACCATGCTCACGCAGCTGCAACATGGTTGCATTTGTGCATGAAGAGGAGTGCGGCCATAATCTTCAAAAGGGTCCTGTGGCAGTGGTTCTCTGGAGGATCCCTCTTCGTAGGTAAGTATCTTATTTTTTTTATTTAACTACTTCCCGACTGCTCCACGCCAATTGGCGTGAGCAGAGCGGCAGCCCCAAGACCGTTCCACGCTGATTGGCGTGAACGGCCTTTTATGCGGCTAGCAGGAGATCGCGCGCAAGCTGCGCGCGTATCTCCTGCTTGGGGGCAAAGCTTCAGTCTCCGAGCGGCAAACACCGCTCGGGAGTGTTACTTTGTACAGCGCTGCGATCTAAAGCAGCGCTGTACTGGGGACAGCCGTGTGACACGGCTGTCCCCCCCGGCCCACAGGAGAGCGATCGGCTCTCATAGGCTGAAGCCTATGACAGCCGATCGCGTCATTGGCTGGCTGGCTGGGGGGAGGGAGAAAAAGGAATGGAAAAAAATAGTACATTTTATTAAAAAATAAATTACATATTTATAAAAAAAATTTAACAATGTGGGGCGACCAGACCCCACCAACAGAGAGCTCTGTTGGGGGGGAATAACTTGTGTGCTGTGTTGTGCGGCCCTGCAGCTTGGCCTTAAAGTTGCAGTGGCCCAATTAACTAAAAATGGCCTGGTCACTAGGGGGGTTTAACGCCACGGTCCTCAAGTGGTTAAAGTCAATGGGAATCGAAAAGTAAAAAAGCAGCCAGATACTTGCCTAAGGAGAGAGAGGGCTCTGGGCCCTATAGAGCCTTCCCGTTCCTTTCCTGGTCCCTGTTCCAGCGCTGGCTCCCTGGTAGCAGTATTCAACCAATCTGGTCAAATACTACTCTATTCCCCCGCCGCTGAGGACTTGGGAAGTCTTCGGAAGCCAGAGTGCTCCTGAAGACAGGCCACTCTATACTGCGCATGCGCAGCGCCCTCTCTCGCGCACGTAGCATGGAGCCACCTGTCTTTTGGAGGACATGACTCGCGAAGACTTACGAAGTCTCCCGTGGTGGGGGATTCAAACACGGGAGCCAGCGCTTAACGGAGTGGACCAGGAGAGGAGTGAGAAGGCTCTATAGAACCCAGAGCCTTCGCTCTCATTGGGTAAGTATCTGACTGTTTTTTTTTTTTTTAAATTCCCAATGACTTTACGGCTAACCTCAAGTTATCTTTAAAGTATCTGCTGTTTTGTACTAATCAGTATCTCTTCATAGGCACAAGCTTTATGGAACTCAGCCGTATGAGGTTGTAGCTATAGGCATAGCAAATCATGTGGCTATTATCGGACTCAGCAAATCATTGTAGATGATTTTAATGATTAATGTATAGTTTAGTAACCTCTTGCTATTTTCTTATAACTATCTGTAGCATTGGACAATAAGAATTTCTGTTCCCAATCAGTGTATAACAGCCTCAAGAGCCTTTTACTGACACTGAGTTGGCAGGCAGTGTTACTGGAATACAGTATGTTGATTTGTCCACTAACATTCTATCTCATGATCTGCATCTAACCCACAGCAACACCAGACGCAGGAGAGGACCCCAGAGTGACGAGGGCTAAGTTTTTCATCCGAGACGAGTTTTTAGTAAGTACATTTGTTGTACTCCCGATACTTTACCAGATAATAGCCACAATTCACTAAGATTATCTCCTGTCTTTTATAGCGTTTCTGAGCTATTTTCCCTATGGTTATAAATCATTTAGGGGTCAATTGACTAAGGACTGTTTGGTTAAAAAAAAAATATGTCGGTAAAATACCGCATGCTATATTTGAGACGTTTTTCCAAATTCACTAAGATTTCCTCACATGCAGTAAGGGCCCATTCACACTAGGGCAATTAGCGGCCATTTACCGCTAATCGCCAAAACGCTAGTGCTTTTTAAAGCGCTAGTAGTAATTATATGATCTCACTGCTGCCGATTGCAGGCGTTTCACGATTAGCAGCAATCACAAACACGCTATATGCAGCATTTTTCAGCGTTTTGCGAGAGATCCCGATTCGCATGTTATAGAAGCGATAATTGCGATCGTTCATCAAACACGGATTTGTATAGTCATTTTACCGTGATAATTGCCGTAAAATCACTTGCACAAAATTTTGCCTTTTTCAGTTGTCAATGAGCCCTAATAGTTCGGTAATATACTGAAAATGTTGCATCAGTTCACAAAGCTTTGCTTGGTAATGTATCACCAGCTGTAGAGTAGGTCCGGCAGGAAGCTGTGAGTCTTCACAGTCTGCTTCAGTCTGTGAGTAAAAGGATTCCTGCATTCCTTCAGATGGGCATGCATGCCACTAGAGGGCTCTCTTCTCTGTATCGGTATACAGATCTGCACATCTAAAGGGAAACCGAAAAGCCTTTTTTAAAGGGGTTCTTTCACGAAAAAAGTAGGCAGTTAAAAAATGTGACAGATGACAGGTTTTGGGCCAGTCCATCTTTTTAAGGGGGATTCTCAGGGATTTCTTTGTTTTCAACAGCATTTCCTGAACAGAAGTTTAACTGCCAAAATAGCAAGATACCAGCCGGCCTCCCTAATCACTTGCACACTATTATGTCAGTTACATTTTTCAACTGTTGTTCAGGAAATGCTGTTGAAAACAAAGAAAGCCCTGAGAATCCCCCTTAAAAAGATGGACTGGCCCAAAACCTGTCATCTGTCACATTTTGTAACTGCCTACTTTTTTCGCGAAAGAACCCCTTTAATGTCTCCTTCTCCTGCAGAGCATCACATCAAATTGGTTGAGTAGCAGGACCAGGTGGCTCTTCCTATTGGCAGTCTCCATTGTTTATCAATTTTACCGCATGCCGATTGTTAGTTACCGACCTCTCCTGGCTGGAATTAAAATACCAAACATTTTACTTGTTACTGCATGCTGTAATCTTTGTGAAATGACATTAATTGAAGTATTTACCACACAAGTCGGTAATTTACCTGATTAGTCTGTAATTTTACTTTTCAAGGTGTTAATAAGCTTAGTGAATTGGTGTTTGATAAAATGTTAGGCAAAATCTCCTGTTTTCTGCATTACCAAATGTGATAATGCTTTGTGAATTGATCCCTTAGTTTTCACAAAACAATTTACCTCATGCAATCCTTAAATTGAGGATTCTATCCTTAAGTGCTGTTTTTTTAAAGAGTAACTTTTTTAATGACACCTGAATGCAATAAATTGTTCAAAATACCCATTTTTACTTTAATTATCCTGGTTTATCTATATTGGTATTTAACCCCGCTTTCACACTAATGCTTAGCTTACGCTATGAAGTCACTTAGTCTTCTCACCTAGAGCACTCTGGGAGATCAGGTGATGTTCCTGGTCACTTCAGAAAGGAAAAATAAAAACACCTTGCCAGCAATAAAGATGGTGGCATCTCTGATAAATGGATCTTTATGCTGGGTACACACGTTGCAATTTCCCGCTCGATTCGCGGGATCGATTCGATTATTTCCAACATGTTCGATTGAGTTCCGATGGATGCAGCCGTCGATTTTGCATATTAAGTATGCAAAATCGACGGCTGTATCCATCGAAACCCGAGCGAACATGTTGGAAATAATCGAATCGATCCCGCGAATTGAGCGTGAAATCGCAACATGTGTACCCAGCGGTCCATGCGGTAAGCGGTTCGGAACTAATTATTGATAGTCACCGCTTGCAATCAAGAGCATATGATAGAATTTTGCTAGATATTATGAAATTGGGGGATTTTTGACTTGTTTCCTCGGCCCAGAAGGACTCTGACACCACAGCTATCTGTAATGTTTATCCAGAATATATAATGTCACTTCAGAAAGGAAAAATAAAAACACCTTGCCAGCAATAAAGATGGTGGCATCTCTGATAAATGGATCTTTATGCTGGGTACACACGTTGCAATTTCCCGCTCGATTCGCGGGATCGATTTGATTATTTCCAACATGTTCAATTGGGTTCCGATGGATGCAGCCGTCGATTTTGCATATTAAGTATGCAAAATCGACGGCTGTATCCATCGAAACCCGAGCGAACATGTTGGAAATAATCGAATCGATCCCGCGAATTGAGCGTGAAATCGCAACATGTGTACCCAGCGGTCCATGCGGTAAGCGGTTCGGAACTAATTATTGATAGTCACCGCTTGCAATCAAGAGCATATGATAGAATTTTGCTAGATGTTATGAAATTGGGGGATTTTTGACTTGTTTCCTCGGCCCAGAAGGACTCTGACACTTACCACAGCTATCTGTAATGTTTATCCAGAATATATAATGTTCATGTTAATATATTACAGCTGTTAAAGTAAGATGTTTTCTTTTGTCTGTGCAGAGGATAAGTACGGCAAGTGGAGACGGAAGACATTACTGCTATCCTCATTTTACCTGCGCTGTAGACACTGAGAATATACGCAGAGTTTTCAATGACTGTCGAGATATCATCCAGAGAATGCACCTCCGCCAATATGAACTCTTGTAATCATATTCACTGTGGAGCCTGTGGTTTTAAATCCTTTGCCACTTTTCTGTCTCTTTCCTCTGTACTGCTCCACACAGGGTGGAACATCCCTACAGCGCACTTTTTTTCTAGGCTTTGCTTTTATGGGTTTTTTTTAAAGCAAGGATTTTCTTTTTGTTACCAATGTTTCATTTTCCCTTTTTGAAAGAGGGCAACTTGCATCCTTGTATTTATTTTCATGACACCAGGTTTTATCCATTCCACTGTTCCAGTGCTGCTCCCTTCCCTTACTAGGAAACCTATTGGTCCTTATTTCTGGGCGTAGGCTTTGGCAACAGCTGCACCCTTCTAGGATTCAGCATTACTCACAAACGCAGCCACCGTTGCAGAATGCAGGGTTAAAGTCGTAATTCAAAGGTTTTTAAGGTAGTGTGTCTAAGATTGTCAGTTCAGCATATTTCATATAGGAAAACTCCTGCATATGGCTGCCTGCTAGGCTGAGTATGTAGTGGGTGGGTGCTTCATCTACTCTTCAACCTCCTGGTGGGAGAAGCTATTGTATATGTCCAGTTTATTCATTAGATCCAGGGCAGATCTGAATACACACAAACTAGAGCGCTCATCCTCAACACTACAGGTTTATTCAGTAAGGCAGAAAGCTTTGGGCAAAGTGCAGTAAACCACAGCAAGCAATCACAATTCACTTAAATGGTTTCAGTAGACTGGGATTTGGTAACTGCAGTGTGCACAGTGCCATTGCTGGTAGTAGGGCTTTACTGAAGAGGCAGACAAGTGCACCTTTTATTGCATACTGTAGATGTGGCCATTAAGACAGTTGACATAGTTTTATGCAAGAAAATACTTTAAAAAATACTGTCCTACTAGGTATATGTGTCAGTATCAGTCCACATTTGTTGGACTGTTGTAGTGTAGATAGAGAAGAAAACCTTGGCCAACTCCTTAAAAGGAGTCTTCACTACAGTAAGACACAGCTTTAGTACTCTTCATATAGTAATGCTGAGGGCCCACCACTATCCAAAACTCTTGTTGGATGAGGCCATGCCTAGCTACTGTTTGCACTAGTTTGATGACATTGTAGACAGGATGGTCCCAGCAAGCAGCATCATAGATTGATGTGGTGCTGGAATCCATCGTTCCTCTGAATATTAAACAATGACACCTCGAGAAGAACCGTGATCTACAGGAATTATACTGAGAGGCAATATCACACTTTAAAATAGACTACACCTGTTTGCTATTAATCTTAGATATATATATTTATAGAAGGAATTATAGATTGTAAGGAAGGGTAGGCCAATGGACATCACCCTACTGGGGTGAAGATGAGCACTAGTTGAGATGTGCTGTAGAAATCCTGTTCCACAAACAAGGGGCGATACAGTTGTTTAAGCAGTAGCATCGCTTTAAGTGGCTCTCTGAACAAGAAAGGTTACCATTCCACTAAGCCTTAGGCTACCTCTGTTCTTTAGCTTTGTTTATTTTTTTTTTCTTTTGTACCTCTTATGGGCACAAGCCCTTATAATGTGTACCCATCTTTTGGATGGCACTATGCTCAGACTTATCCCTGTGTGGGTTTTATTTTATTATAGCTATTTTTCTTTAACATGACACTGAAGAGTACTTGATGGAGGGGGAAAAAAGAAATAATGCACTTTGTATCAGGTAAAAAAAAATATGAAAAATAAAAAAAAAAAGTTGAAAGAATTATACACACAATGTAGCAGCACCAGAAATATTTATTAATGTCACAGATTTTAGCATTGTTGAGTTGCAGGTCAACTGGTAAAGTGACCTCTGCTCTTTAGCGCCTTTACATGGAGTAGGAGGAGGCTTGGGACATTGCAGAGCAGTGGACTTGCAGGCCTTTTGTGACACTGAGGGGTTTGAAGGATGTTCCGGGATCAGTACATAGAAAAGGTTAACGAAGAGGCAAAGTCAAGCAATTTTTTTTTTTACCTTTTTATTTTTACGGTGTATTGTGGCTAAGTGTTTCTGCACACCTCAGGCATTCAACTGCAGCTGCTTTCAGCCTCTCACTTCAAGGCAGAAAAGAGAAAAAAGACCACCCTCACCAATATTATTTGTTCTGCCCACAAATGATCTTTTTAGCCTTAGATCATTACTGGGCTTTAGTCCTTTATAGAGTTTCTTTTTTTTTTTTTTTTTTCCTTTTTGATTTTGTTTAACTGCTGGTTTATTATAATGTACAGATGTAAAATGTAATATTATTTTGTACAACTTTATTGAAAAAAATAATACTTGTAGAAGATCTTTGTGCCTTGATTATGGCTGTACCTGTAAAATGAGCTAAGATGTAAGTATGTTTTTGATTGCGCTGTACAGCTTGATGTCAAACTTGCCTGCAGCTGTGACTGTGGGTAGGAACTATCTGTAGAATTTAGGTTTTTTTCTGGTTTATATAAAAAAGAAGGAAATGCTCTTTAGTACAAAAAAAAGAAAACAAAAAAAAGTCTAAATTATGCAAATGAACCACTTACCTTTACAAGTAAGGTCCGACTATGACCAGTTGTTGCAGCAAACATACCTTTTTTTGTTTTCCTTCTGTTTGTATGCGCAGGCACGGGAGGAGGTGGTGGAGAGTCTCAGCTTTAAAACAAAAAATATATTGGAATCCATTTCTTTGTTCATATTTGCAGCCTAGTGGTGTTTTAGTGGGAACCAAGGATATTTTTTTAAACATTTCTTTTTAGGAAACCCTTTTTTGATCATATTTGCATGGATGTGACATTCCCAGTATGGCCGCAGGGGTGCTGGGGATGTTGCGTGTGGCAGCATCAGTTTAGGCTTGCTCCCTTCACGGCGGCAGCAGCAGCTGCTGTCGTGCGTCAGTCTTTATAGCACGACCAGGAGGGGAAACAAAAAAGTTGGAAATCTTTGTCTAACCTGATAAATTACAATATGACATTTTAATTTCTCTTTTAATAAAGAGACATTAGAAAGTTGGTTTATTTTAAATATTATAGAATTGATGTGTGACTATTTCTCAAACTTGAATAATTTATGCAAATGTTCTCTAAAGAAGTTGTGGTACAATACTATATATATAAATATATATATAATATAAATATACAAAGCAAGAAACTGCTGTAGCAATAAGGCATGTCCTTTTTAGTAACTATTACACTGCTTTATATTTTATACTTAGGTGTTTTATGTATGTGAGTCTAGATGACCTGAGTCCACGATAACCTGTACATTGTCTATAATTACTGTTGCTATAACAGCGGTAAGGACAAGCCTTTCTAGACAACATCACTTAAGATTTGTTGAATAATGTCAGTCCTCCAGTTGCTGCCTTCCTGTCCACTTGCCCAGTGGGAGGTGCCACGCGATATTTTACAAGACACTGGATACAAAGTTACATTGCTGACAGTTGTCTTGATGTCTAAATTACAAATGTAAAAGCATCTCCAAGAGACTCTGCTAATGTTGTTTGTGTTGGAGCCCCTTATTGGTCACTGTGTGGCTCGCATCAGACCCAGGAGGACTGAGTACCAAAGTAAAGAGTGGTGTATGTATCGGGTATGTACTAGACTGCCGACCACCTTGATTCCCCGTTCCTCTGGCCACACCCCAGTAAACAATTAGGACTGCTTATCTGTAGGGGAGACCTGTACACTTCACGCTGGTGAGAAACATTTTTACATGCTCAACTCTCACCAGTTATTTTTAATTACCTGCCCACCCCTCGTTTTCCACCGTTCATTTTGAAAGACTAAGCTTGTGAGAAGAACACTTGCCTGTTTCATTGAGGCTGAAGATTTATCAAACATAAAAACGGCATACATAATAAATATCATAGACAATCATATTTATTCTTACAAAGTATCACATTGAGCATTAATATCCAGGTTGGCTTGACGAGTGAAGTTTGAACAACAGAAGGCTAGACGTGGCCACAGGCTGACCGTAACCACACAGGGCACATCCGGTATTGTCCTGCCGGGGAGATGGCTATCAAATCAATGAAGGAATTTTCTTTATTTAATTTATAGGTGACAGTCACATATTGTACATGTACATCATTTAATAAATATATATTTGGTAAATTGTACTGGTCTATTCTAGAGAACAAAGCAAAGTAGTATGTTCCATAAAGCGTGGATTGGCTATAAGCTCAGGCAGGCTTCTCTTTGAGCATGAAGAAAGATTTGATGGCAGCGGCTGGTGTCACAAGGAACAGTACATAGATCAGTAGCAGCACGCTCGCTCCAATGTAGATGTACAGGACTGTGTTCTCTGTAGGGATGAAGCATTTGTCAAGTGCAAAGTCTTCAGCTGTGATAAGCCCCTGAGGAAGACAACAAACCTTAACAGCACATCCACTTCATAGTATTCCTAACATAATTATAACCTCTTGGCATTTCTAAAGAATTGTTACTAAAACTGTTGTAATTTTCTGCGTGATTGCACTATGGTGAAGATGAACACGGCTCAGTGAGCTAGCACTACAACTAGGCTGAACACGGCTCAGTGAGTCAGCACTACAGCAAAAGTGAATGCAGCTTACTGAGCCAGCACCAGAGAAGGAGAACGTGGCTCAGTGAGCTAGCGCTACAGGGAGGATGTACACAGCTAAGTGAGATTGCTAACACTACAGTGAGAGTATTTTCATGGAATGATACAGCAGAATTACTCTTCATTTCATTGCTTTGTTCACTTGGTGGGCTGTGTACCACTGTAGCACATCAGGATAAATGTACAGGAAAGGGACCCTTGGCTTCTGGTCACATCTCAGGTTATCATTTTTACACAAGATAACTGATTTATTGCTATGGGTGAAAGGCATTTATTTCTTTCCTTTTCACAGCTATGATAGTTACAGAGCAAACACTACAAATCCATCAGAAGTATGCTTGCTCAGCAGAATACAGCTTTGACCCACCCACACAATCAATAATGGTTGTAAGGGTTAGATTTTGATTCTCAAAAAGTTAAAGCCCAGCTGAATCCAAAACTGACCAAGACAAAGGGCCTGATTCAAGATCACTTTTTCTCCTAAGTTTTCCCCGAGGTAATCCTTTCACATTATAAATAAAATGCCCTTTAAAGGGAAGGTCCAAGCAAAAAAAAAAAATGAGATTCACTTACCTGGGGCTTCTACCAGCCCCATGTAGCCATCCTGTGCCCTTGTAGTCACTCACTGCTGCTCCAGTCCCCCGCTGGCAGCTTTCTGACCTCGGAGGTCAGGGACACATTGCATACATTTTTACGCATTCCAGCTAGTGCAGGAACAAAACTTTACGCGTTTCACCACTAACGCGTAAAAATGTATGTGTTAATGTTCCTGCACTAGCGGGAATGTGTAAAAATGTACGCAATTCCGCCCTGACCTCCGAGGTCAGAAAGCTGCCAGCGGGGGACTGGAGCAGCAGTGAGTGACTACGAGGGCACAGGATGGCTGCATGGGGCTGGTAGAAGCCCCAGGTAAGTGAATCTCAATTTTTTTTTTTGCTTGGACCTTCCCTTTAATGCCAACAAGCAAGAAAATACTTTTTAATTAGAATAATTTTTACATTTATTTTTTTTTTTACCTACTTTTTGTAAAAGCTATTTTAAACAGACGATGAAAAATTATCTCCTAGGAGAGAAAGTAAGTTGGATAAAGCCCTCAATCTAATGAAACATGACACTTTTTTTTTTTAAAGCTTTCTTGGCTCCTGTTGCATGCAACAGGAGTCCCGGGTAAGCAAGGCTATTAGCCCCATGCACAGAAAAAGCGTGAGTGCCCTAAAGCACCCCGACAAAACGTGCATGAGTAGCCACAGGCCCCACAATACAGCAGGGCCCTTCCGGTGTTCCCCGAAGGGAACCTTCCCCCTTTGCCATCGGCTCAGGGGGTGGCATCCTCCAACACCCGAGGGGTTGGAGGATCCTGGAGTCCTCCGACACCCGAAGGATTGGAGGACCCCGACGTTGCCCAGTGGTTACCCAAAGGGCCTGGCCATGTGGCAACCGTGTCCACATGGTCCGGGTGGCTCCCCCGAGAGGGAGGCGGATGGTGACCGAAGTCCCCGGTGCCAGCAAGCTGGCCCCGACCTTGCGGCCGGAGTTATAAACATTGCGCACTCTCCCTAGCCAAAAGGTCAGGGAGCTGCGTTAGTCGGCTATGCATATGGGCAGTACAGACCAAAGCACCCTACTTCTGCCTGGAATCTGCCACATCCCAGGTTTTTTCAGGTGCACCTGGAGCACCACTTCCAGGGGCAGTACGCCTAAGCAAAGCCCTCAGCCATTCAGCTTCGACCATGGTATAGATCCATTCAATCAGCCTCTGGGGAGTTACGACAAGAAGGGACACCCTGCCACAGTGCCATCCCTCCAGGTCCCCCCAAAAACCTCAAGAACAGATACTACACTTGATCTTAGCCAAAAGGCCGAGAATGAAACGTGACATGTATTCTAGCTGTCCAATACTTCTTCCTAACAGCTATGAAGGAGGAAGTATCAGAGAGCTGGAAGGCAGCCCAGAGAGGCGATGACAAGGGTGAGTTAGACCCTCCCCCCAATTAGCATGAGGTTGAACTCAAGTTTTAATTTGAATGCTTCAGAGCTCAGTTGATTTCAACTGATCATCCCTAGCTTGCACATCGATTCTGTTATTGCCAATTCAATACCTCATCGATAGTAAACTATGCACAAGAGATTGACAGGAGTTATGTCAGTCTCTATGCTGGCAGAGCATGCTGCAGACGTAGCTTACAGGAAGAAAACATTTTAAGACCCCACTTCCTGTTAAGATCCCTTAACAGGAAGCTGCAAACTGCAGGGGGTGTGTGTGATATACAGCTCCAGGCAATCAGATTTACATTGCACTGTATGTTTCAGATTTTAACAATTTCAGTTTTGGATTTAGTTGGGCTTTGTGGGGTTAGTAAAGCTAAAATACATAATAGAACAGTTGCAAGGAAATGATGACAAAAATATACAATGCGTGAAGGATTCGGTACATGGTGTACAGGCAGGTGCAGGTCACCAGTCGTGTGCAGCAAAACAATGCTATCAGCAGACAGGGCTCAACATCAACTTTTCTGGGCAATTTAAATGGTGCCATCTTCAAAACTATACATCTCAATGGTTTACTGATTGCAAACACATTGTAGAAGGATTGTAGCTGTATGGATGTTTTGTGACGGAAACATGAATAATGCTGATACACCAAAATGTTGCCATCTAGAGTGTGGTACAGACATTACAATTTTGATGGGCCAGTTATACCACCTCTATGTACTATGTGGCTCAACAGATTGTGTATGCAAGCTCTCACACAGGCCCATATGCAATTTATGTTTTCTCCTAGGAGATAATGTTTCATCTTCTGTTTAAAATATTGTTTCAACTTTGCAATTGAAAAAGCGCCAAAAAAAGTTGATAAAAGTACTATCAAAATCATTTTAAGTATTTTCTTGCTTGCTGGTGGTCTACAAATGCATTTCATTGACAAGGTGTGAAAATATCACCTAGCAGAAAAAGTGAACTGCATATGGGCCACTATGTGGAAGTGGTCAAATTGGCCAGCCTTAAGCCAATTACAATTGGATGTGTGTATGCATAAGGTGGCCACTAATGATTCAATCTTTTTCATCTAATCTTACCAAATCTATGTAGTATAAGAGTAAATGGAGTAAATATATTTAACCACTTGATGACCCACCCTTTACCCCCCCTTAAGGACCAGCGCTGGTTTGATTGATCTGTGCTGGGTGGGCTCTGCAGCCCCCAGCACAGATCAGGGTGCAGGCAGGGAGATCAGATTGCCCCCCTTTTTTCCCCCCTATGGGGATGATGTGCTGGGGGGGTCTGATCTCTCCTGCCTGCTGTGGGTGGCGGGGGGGGCACCTCAAAGCCCCCCTCCGCGGCGAAATTCCCCCTCCCTCTCCTACCTGCTGCCTCCCCCTGGTGTTCCGGGCTGCACAGGACGCTATCCGTCCTGTGCAGCCAGTGACAGGATGTGGTCTGTCACATGGCGGCGATCCCCGGCCGCTGATTGGCCGGGGATCGCCGATCTGCCTTACGGCGCTGCTGCGCAGCAGCGCCGTACAAATGTAAACAAAGCGGATTATTTCCGCTTGTGTTTACATCTAGCCTGCGAGCCGCCATCGGCGGCCCGCAGGCTATTCACGGAGCCCCCCGCCGTGATTTGACAGGAAGCAGCCGCTCGTACGAGCGTCTGCTTCCTGATTAATTAGG
Organism: Hyperolius riggenbachi; assembly: GCF_040937935.1. Taxonomy (NCBI): domain Eukaryota; kingdom Metazoa; phylum Chordata; class Amphibia; order Anura; family Hyperoliidae; genus Hyperolius; species Hyperolius riggenbachi. The sequence goes on along the minus strand of NC_090650.1, from coordinate 305,734,530 downwards.
CTGCAGCTGGCGACGCAGTACTGCGTCGCTGGTCCTGCAGCTGCCACTTTGCCGACGCACGTTATGAGTGTGCGGTCGGCAAGTGGTTAATGATTCATTTAGACAGTCCTTTATATATTACATAAAAATGGTAAGAATGGATGAAAAAATTGGATCATTAGTGACCACCATTAGGGTGTTTGAGTGCACAACCAATTTTGATTGGCCCATTTTACCACTGCCATGTAGTATGAGAGCTTACATACACAATCTGTTCATACTATTCAACATCTGTTGGCCCTCATTCTACAGGGAGGTGGCGATTGGCCAATCACAATAGAAAATGTGTACCAGGATTTAGGCCAGGCATGGGCAAACTCAGTCCTCCAGCTGCTAAGGAACTACAAGGCCCACAATGCATTGCAGGAGTCTGACAGCCACAGTCATGACTCATAAAGGCAAATGCATTGTGGGACTTGTAGTTCCGTAACAGCTGGAGGGCCGAGTTTGCCCATGCCTGATTTAGGCTGTAGCCCATGATTTGACTTTCCATACATCTGGCCTTTAAAGAGAACCCGAGGTGTGTTTAAAGAATGTTATCTGCATACAGAGGCTGGATCTGCCTATACAGCCCAGCCTCTGTTGCTATCCCAAACCCCACTAAGGTCCCCCTGCACTCTGCAATCCATCATAAATCACAGCAGTGTTGTGAGGCTGTGTTTACATCTTTAGTGTCAGTCTCAGCTGCTCCCCCGCCTCCTGCATAGCTCTGGTCCCTGCCCCCATCTCTTCCCTCCAATCAGCAGGGAGGGAAGGGATGCAGGCGGGGACCGGAGTTCTGCAGGAGGCGGGGAGAGCAGCAGACTGACACTATAGAGATAAACACAGCCAGCTCTGACAAGCTGTTTGTCAGCAGCGTGGCTGTGATTTATGAGGGATTGCAGAGTGCAGGGGAACCTTAGGGGGGTTTGGGATAGCAACAGAGGCTGGGCTGTATAGGCAGATCCAGCCTCTGTATGCAGATAATATTCGTCAAACCCACCTCGGGTTCTCTTTAAATATAGCATGGCAATCTGGCATGAAAAGATTCAATTGCTAACCTTTTTTTTCTTCTTGAGCACTGCAGACCAAGAAGATTATTCAACAGATGGGTTATCAATTACTACAATATGGACTTTGTAAACTTAATTTTATTTTTTTACAATTTTCAGAATTTTCTGTAGGTTTATACTGGGTCTTTTAGATACATTATTGTTTTAAAAAGTAACTGTAGTGTCTGAAGGCAACTTAAAGCAGTGATAGTAACATACAGTCGTTTGGTTGATAAGACATCCTTCCATCAAATTCAACCAGACGCTCAGGTCTCCTTTGTCTACAGACCGCGCTACAGTAATTAAGCAGCCATGTGTGTCCAGATAGCAGAGTTAAGTATCCATGTAGAGTACCTCACAAGTGAGTACACCGCTCACATTTTTTTGTAAACAGTTTATTATATATTTTCATGAGACAACACTGAAGATGTGACACTTTGATACAATGAAAAGTAGTCAGTGTACACCTTGTATCACAGTGTAAATTAGCCTGTATGGCTGTTCCAGGAGGAAGCTTCTTCTAAAGATTGATGCGCAAGAAAGTCCTCACACAATTTGCTGTAGACAAGCAGACTAAAGGGGCCCATACACTCAGCCGATTATTGGCCAATCGATTATTGACCAATCGATCGCTTTGCAGCCAATTTCAATCGATCTAACGTTGGAAAATTTAGGAAGATCTGTTGAGATTGCTTATCATTTTGCATTGGACCTAATGGAAATCTGATGGCAAAAAAAATGCCATCATTCATACTGAAATCTATTGAAAATCTGTTCCTAGTAAAAAATGTAACTAAACACATCAAATACACTAGCGCTACAATAGGGCCTGCCCTGGGGCCCGCTGGGGGCCGTTTTGGGGGGCTGGAGAGGTCGCAGCATGAGGGGAAAGCCATGCTGCACTTCGGCAGGGCAGGGGGACTGTTCCCCCCCCCTCCCTCACCTCGGACTCTCTCCTCTGCTCTCCCCTCCAGCGTTAAATAGTTTGTGTATGCGGGCAGCGGCAGATACATACCTTCCGTGCGTTCCAGCGTGGACGTTCCTCTCTCTAGCCTCTGACGCGACTTCCTGTTTATACAGGAAGTTGGGTCAGACAATAGAGGGAGAAACACCCACGCTGGAACGCACGGAAGGTATGTATCTGCCGCTGCCTGCCTACACAAACTATTTAACGCTGGAGGGGAGAGCCCGAGGGGGGGGGGGGCGTTCCCCCTCCCCACCGAAGTGCAGCATGGCTTTCCCCTCATGCTGTGGCCCCTCCAGCCCCCCCAAAACAGCCCCAAGCAGGCCCCAGATGGGGGGGGGGGACCCGCTCAGTATTTCTGCAGGGGGGACTGGTGGGACCTTGTTATGCCCCTGATCAGATAGATAAGAGATCTATTTGATGATCTATCTGCTGCTAATCTAACGAGTGTATGGCCACCTAGAAGTACCCATACGCTTACAAATTTCCAGCAGATTCAACCATCAGATAGATTGCTGTCAGATTAAATCTGACAGGAATCTGATGTGTGCCACACACTAGGAACATATTTCCAGCAGATTTCAGTATGAAATCTATTGAAAAGCCATCAAAATGCAACATTGCACTATTTAATCCAAAGGAACGCCATGGGCCATCGATCTGCCACCAGCAGCTAATTAACCTAGATTTGCCATCCAGACTGGTTGAGTAAAATCAATTTTGGCCAGAAATCAAATCAATCATGCTGCCTGCTGCATAGATTTCTAGTCTATTCGATCAGAGTGGTTGAATTGGCCATATATCAATGGCAGAAATTGATGAGTTTATGGGTACCTTAAAGGACAAATGAAGTGAGAAGAATATGGAGGCTGCCATATTTATTTCCTTTTAAGCAATACCAGTTGCCTGGCAGCACTGCTGGTCCATTTGGCTGCAGTAGTGTCTAAATCACACCAGAAACAAGCGTGCAGCTAAACTTGTCAGATCTGACAATGTCAGAAACACATAATCTGCTGCATGCTTGTTCAGGGTCTGGCAAAAAGTATTAAGAGGCAGAGGATAGGATCGGCAGGATAGCCAAGCAACTAGTATTGCTTAAAATGAAATAAATATGGCAACCTCCATGTTATCCTTTAAGGACATGGATTATTGGAACCTATGGTAGTATGGACACTAAGATAAACTTATCTTGTTCGAGCATGTGTGGCAGCAAACTGGTGAAGAGTGTAAGTGTGTGTTGCCTACAGTAAAGCATGGTGGTGGGAGTGTCATGGTCTGGGGCTTCATGAGTGCTATCGGCACTGGGGAGGTAGGTAAATGAAGGGAACTATGAATGTCAATATGTACTGTAAACATAGTGAAGCAGAGCAGTTCTCTACCCCAAATCTTCGGAAGCTGGGCTGCAGGGAAGTATTAACCACTTCCCGACCGCCGTATTGACAAATGGCGGTCCCGACCGCCGTATTGACAAATGGCGGTCGGGAAGTGGACCCCGCAAGGACCGCCATATTGACAAATGGCGGCGGTCCTTGTAGGGGCATGGGCGGAGCGATCGCGTCATCAGTGACGCGATCCTCCGCCGCAACATCCCGCCGGCCATACGGAAGCGCCGGCGGGATGTTAACCCGACGATCGCCGCACACAAAGTGTATAATACACTTTGTAATGTTTACAAAGTGTATTATACAGGCTGCCTCCTGCCCTGGTGGTCCGAGGGACCACCAGGGCAGGCTGCAGCCACCCTATGTCGCACCCAAGCACACTGATTTCCCCCCCCTGCCCCAGATTGCCCACAGCACCCATCAGACCCCCCCCCCCCCCAAAACCCCTGTTTGCACCCAATCACCCCTCTAATCACCCATCAATCACTCCCTGTCACTATCTGTCAACGCTATTTTTTTATCCTGATCACCCCCCACCACTCAGATTCTCCCCAGACCCCCCCCCCCCCCATGTACTGTATGCATCTATCCCCCCTGATCACCTGTCAATCACCCATCAATCACCCCCTGTCACTGCCACCCATCAATCAGCCCCTAACCTGCCCCTTGCGGGCAATCTGATCACCCACCCACACTAATAGATCGCCCGCAGATCCGACATCAGATCACCACCCAAGCGCAGTGTTTACATCTATTCTCTCCTCTAAACACCCACTAATTACCCATCAATTACCCCCTATCACCACCTGTCACTGTTACCCATCAGATCAGACCCTAATCTGCCCCTTGTGGGCACCCAATCACCCGCCTACACGCTCAGATTGCCCTCAGACCCCCCCTTATCAATTCGCCAGGGCATTATTTACATCTGTCCTTCCCTGTAATAACCCACTGATCACCTGTCAATCACCCATCAATCACCCCCTGTCACTGCCACCCATCAATCACCCCCTGTCACTGCCACCCATCAATCAGCCCCTAACCTGCCCCTTGCGGGCAAACTGATCACCCACCCACACCAATAGATCGCCCGCAGAGCCGACATCAGATCACCTCCCAAGCGCAGTGTTTACATCTATTCTCTACCCTAAACACCCACTAATTACCCATCAATCACCCCCTGTCACTGCTACCCATCAGATTAGACCCCTATCTGCCCCTAGGGCACTCAATCACCCGCCCACACCCTCAGAATGCCCTCAGACCCCAGCCTTGATCACCTCGCCAGTGCATTGCTTGCATCTATTCCCCCCTCTAATCACACCTTGAGACACCCATCAATCACCTCCTGTCACCCCCTAGCACACCTACCCATCAGATTAGGCCCTAATTTGCCCCGTGTGGGCTCCTGATCACTTGGTCAAACCCTCAGATCCCCCTCAGAACCCCTTCCGATCACCTCCCCAGTGCATTGATTGCATCTATTTTCCCCTCTAACCACCCCCTGAGACACCCATCAATCACCTCCTGTCACCGCCCTAGCACTCCTATCCATCAGATCAGGCCCAATACAACCTGTCATCTAAAAGGCCACCCTGCTTATGACCGGTTCCACAAAATTCGCCCCCTCATAGACCACCTGTCATCAAAATTTGCAGATGCTTATACCCCTGAACAGTCATTTTGAGACATTTGGTTTCCAGACTACTCACGGTTTTGGGCCCGTAAAATGCCAGGGCGGTATAGGAACTCCACAAGTGACCCCATTTTAGAAAAAAAGACACCCCAAGGTATTCTGTTAGGTGTATGACGAGTTCATAGAAGATTTTATTCTTTGTCAAGTTAGCGGAAATTGATTTTTATTGGGTTTTTTTCACAAAGTGTCATTTTTCACTAACTTGTGACAAAAAATAAAATCTTCTATGAACTCGCCATACACCTAACGGAATACCTTGGGGTGTCTTCTTTCTAAAATGGGGTCACTTGTGGGGTTCCTATACTGCCCTGGCATTTTAGGGGCCCTAATACCGCGAGTAGTCTAGAAAACAAATGCCTCAAAATGACCTGTGAATAGGACGTTGGGCCCCTTAGCGCACCTAGGCTGCAAAAAAGTGTCACACGTGGTACCGCCGTACTCAGGAGAAGTAGTATAATGTGTTTTGGGGCGTATTTTTACACATACCCATGCTGGGTGGGAGAAATTTCTATGTAAATGGACAATTGTGTGTAAAAAAAAAATCAATTGTCATTTACAGAGATATTTCTCCCACTTAGCATGGGTATGTGTAAAAATACACCCCAAAACACATTATACTACTTCTCCTGAGTACGGCGGTACCACATGTGTGGCACTTTTTTACACCCTAAGTACGCTAAGGGGCCTAAAGTCCAATGAGTACCTTTAGGATTTCACAGGTCATTTTGCGACATTTGGTTTCAAGACTACTCCTCACGGTTTAGGGCACCTAAAATGCCAGGGCAGTATAGGAACCCCACAAATGACCCCATTCTAGAAATAAGACACCCAAAGGTATTCCGTACGGAGTATGGTGAGTTCATAGAAGATTTTATTTTTTGTCACAAGTTAGCGGAAAATGACACTTTGTGAAAAAAAACAATTAAAATCAATTTCCGCTAACTTGTGACAAAAAAATAAAAACTTCTATGAACTCACCATACTCCTAACGGAATAACTTGGGGTGTCTTCTTTCTAAAATGGGGTCATTAGCGGGGTTCCTATACTGCCCTGGCATTTTAGGGGCCCTAAACCGTGAGGAGTAGTCTTGAAACAAAAATGACCTGTGAAATCTTAAAGGTACTCGTTGGACTTTGGGCCCCTTAGTGCAGTTAGGGTGCAAAAAAGTGCCACACATGTGGTATCGCCGTACTCGGGAGAAGTAGTACAATGTGTTTTGAGGTGTATTTTTACACATACCCATGCTGAGTGGGAGAAAGATCTCTGTAAATGGACAATTGTGTGTAAAAAAAATTAAAAAATTGTCATTTACAGAGATATTTCTCCCACCCAGCATCGGTATGTGTAAAAATACACCTCAAAACTCATTATAGTACTTCTCCTGAGTACGGCGATACCACATGTGTGGCACTTTTTTTCAGCCTAACTGCGCTAAGGGGCCCAAAGTCCAATGAGCACCTTTAGGCTTTACAGGGGTGCTTACAAATTAGCACCCCCCAAAATGCGAGGACAGTAAACACACCCCACAAATGACCCCATTTTGGAAAGTAGACACTTCAAGGTATTCAGAGAGGGGCATGGTGAGTCCGTGGCAGATTTCATTTTTTTTTGTCGCAAGTTAGAAGAAATGGAAACTTTTTTTTTTTTTGTCACAAAGTGTCATTTTCCGCTTACTTGTGACAAAAATTAATATTTTCTATGAACTCACTATGCCTCTCAGTGAATACTTTGGGATGTCTTCTTTCCAAAATGGGGTCATTTGGGGTGGTATTTATACTATCCTGGAATTCTAGCCCCTCATGAAACATGACAGGTGGTCAGAAAAGTCATAGATGCTTGAAAATGGGAAAATTCACTTTTTGCACCATAGTTTGTAAACGCTATAACTTTTACCCAAACCAATAAATATACACTGAATGGGGTTTTTTTTAATCAAAAACATGTTTGTCCACATTTTTCGCACTGCATGTATACAGAAATTTTACTTTATTTGAAAAATGTCAGCACAGAAAGTTAAAAAAAAAAAACATTTTTTTGCCAAAATTCATGTCTTTTTTGATGAATATAATAAAAAGTAAAAATCGCAGGAGCAATCAAATAGCACCAAAAGAAAGCTTTATTAGTGACAAGAAAAGGAGCCAAAATTCATTTAGGTGGTAGGTTGTATGAGCAATAAACCGTGAAAGCTGCAGTGGTCTGAATGGAAAAAAAGTGGCCGGTCCTTAAGGGGGGTAAAGCCCTAGGTCCTCAAGTGGTTAAAACAGCAAACCGAAACACAACTACCACTGCCTTGCTTAAGAAACAGAGTAAAGGTGCTGGACTGGCCAAGCTTGTTTCCAGGTCTAAACCTTATTGAGCATCTGTGGGGCATCCTTGAAAAGAAGGCAGAGGAGTGCAAAGTTCCTAATATCCACCAGTTTCATCATGGAGGAGTGGAAGAGGATTCCAGTGGCAACCTGTGAGGCTCTAGTGAACTCCATGCCCAAGAGAGTTAAGGCAGTGCTGGAAAATGGTAGGCACACAAAATATTGACACTTTTGGCAGACTTTTGCCTTTCTTCACTTGGGCTATACTCACATTTGTTGCCAGCGGATTAGACATTAATGGCTGAGTGTTGAGTTATTTTGAGGGGACAGTAAATTATACACATACACATTGTATAAAAGTGTCATATCTTCAGTGTTGCTCCATGAAAAGCTACAATAAAATATTTACAAATATGTGAGATGAGTACTCACTTTTGTGATACTGTTTATTTCCCAGATATCCTAATTAACCACTTGAGGACCCAGCCTTTACCCCCCCCCCCCCCTTAAGGACCAGCGCTGTTTTTTGTGATCTGTGCTGGGTGGGCTCTGCAACCCCCAGCACAGATCAGGTGGCATGCAGAGTGATCAGATCGCCCCCCTTCCCCCCCCCTCCAGGGATGATGTGCAGGGGGGGTCTGATCGCTCCGGTCAGCAGGCATGTTGCGGGGGAGGGGGGGGCACCTCAAAGCCCCCCTCCGTGGCGAAATTCCCCCCTCCTTCTCCTACCTGTTCCCCCTGGTGATCCGCGCTGCACAGGACGCTATCCGTCGCTGGTCCTCCAACTACCACTTTGCCGCCGCATGGTATGAGTGTGCGGTCAGCAAGTGGTTAAGCAGCCATGTCCCTCTACATCCCTCATGTAGTCCCTTGTAAGAAATGCCACTCTTAGTAGTACCCCCATTAGCCCCTTTAGGTAGTTCCTCCCCACTGTAAATAATGTACCTCCTGTTACCCTGTGTAGTTGGTCAGGCCCATTGCTCCCCTCCTCCATCTGGACCTCTCTGGTCAGACAGCCAGAGCTCCTACTAGTGAAGAGTTAGGTAGTCAGCTGAGACTGGGGAGTTCTTAGCTCACCGGTCCTGCTAGTATTCTCCCTACTCCAGTTCAAATAGTGTGCACTGCCTTCCTGCCATCCCTGTGAGGCAAAATCGCTGTTCCCTGCTGGCATGTTCAAACAGTTCTCGTGATGTGCCAACACATGACATCAGTGACATGGATGTGGGAAGAAACGGAGGCTTGGGTACACCAAATGGACAGGAGGCTAGAGGAACGTGCTGACAGGACACACCACTCAACTGCCACTTGACTACTGAGGTGTTTTTACCCCTTTAGGACCACAGCAATTTTCACTTGTCAGCGCTCCTCCCATTCTTTCGCCAATAACGTAATCACTACTAATCACAACAAAAGGATTTATACCTTGTTTTTTTTCCGCCACCAATTAGGCTTTCTTTGGGAGGTACATTATGCTAAGAATTATTTTATTCTAAATGCATTTTAATTGAAATAAGAAAAAAAAAATTAAAAAACATTTCTCAGTTTTCGGCCATTATATAGTTTTAAAATAAACACTTTCTACTGTGGGTAAAACCAACACATTTTATTTGTCCCAGTTATTGCAAAGTTTAAAATATTTGCCTAGTACAATGTATGGTGCCAATATTTTATTTGGAAATAAAGGTCAGTTTTACATCCATCACTATTGACAAGCCCATACATTAAAAAAATAACAGAAATATACCCTCTTGCCATACATATTAAAAAAAAAAAAGTTTAGTCCCTAAGGTAACTTTGTTAGTTTTTTTTTTTTTATGTAAATTTTTTTTCCTATACAAAAAAAAAAAAATATGTGGGTACTGTGAGAGAGAAAAACTTAAATTTTAGAAGTCAGTGTTGGTATTTTTATTAACTAAAATGCATTTTTATGTAATTTTACTATTTGGAACAAGATGTCCTCACTCACTTCCGATTCACATATGGAAGATACAATGAAGCAGGCATCTAATAAATGCACGCGTTCATTGACTCGGGGACTTGGGAACTGTGTTCCCATTCATTCATCTCGCCGCTAATGGGCAGTGACTGTTGCGCACGCGGGAGCCACCTGCCGCTGCAGACGAAGATTTATGCCCCTGGGACTTCAAGTTACATTTCCCACCCCATGGTTATACTGCACCTGGTGCAGTAAGTAGTTGAGCCACACCTTAAAGAGAACCTAAACTGAGAGGGATAGGGATGTTTCCTATTAAACAATACCAGTTGCTTGGCAGTACTGCTGATCTCTTTGGCTGTAGTAGTGGCTGAATCCCAAACCTGAAACAAGCATGCAGCTAATCCAGTCTGACTTCAGTCAGAGCACCTGATCTGCATGCTTGTTCAGGGGCTGTGGCTGAAAGTAATAGACACAGGATCAGCAGGAGAGTCAGGAAACTGGTATTATTTTAAAAGGAAAAATCCATTTCCTTCCTAGTTTAGGTTCCCTTTAAGTGAGAGGGATATGGAAGCTGATATATTAATACCTTGTAAACAATGCATATCGCCTGGCTGACTTATACGTTTAGCCTTATGCTGGGGATACACGGTACGTTTCTGTACCGTGTATCGACCAGCTGATCCAGCCAGCTGATAATATTCAGCTGGCCCGATCATGCTGCTCGACCCGCGCCCGCTCGATTCCCGCCGGCGGACAATGGCAGGGAATCGAGCGCTGATAAGGAAGCGCCGGTGGGGACGAGCAGTAATCGATCCGCGTGGACGAGTGGGGACGCGGCTGGGGTCGATCCGGCGGCTAATCGGCCGCCGGATCGACACGTGTATTTCCAGCATAATACCCTAAACAATCATGCAGGTCGGGTGCAAGTCTGACTGGATTAGCTGCATGCTTGTTTCAGGTGTGTGATTCAGACACTACAGATGCCAGGAACCTGGTATTGTTTAAAAAGGAATTAACCACCATCTCTCTTTCACTTCAGGTGTACCTAAACTCTAAATTGGGGGGGGGGGGGAATCCCCTCATCCAAAGGGATATTTAAAGCTATGAGCCATACAAAGACTAATGGAATGTCATATGTGTAACAGCTACAATTTAAAGGGGAACTGAAGAAAGAGGTATATGGAGGCTGCCATGTTTATTTCCTTTTAATCAATACCACTTGCCTGGCAGCCCTGCTGCTCTATTTCTCTGCAGTAGTATCTGAATAACACCAGAAACAAGCATGCAGCTAGTCTTGTTAGATCTGACTTTAAAGTCTGAAACACCTGACCTGCTGCATGCTTGTTCAGGGGCTATGGCTAATAGTATTAGAGGCAGAGGATCAGCAGTGCTGTCAGGCAACTGGTATTGCTTAAAAGGAAATAAACATGGCAGCCTGAGCCTCCATATACCTCTCTCTTCAGTTCCCCTTTAAAGGATTTCCAACAGCTTCACCTTCCTCCACTAGCAATGCAATTATACCGAGTTATTGAGTTTGCATCTGAAACTAGAAAATCAGCGTTAGCCCTGAGTGGCAATTTGGTTTCATAGATAATGGAGAAGCATGAATGACATCCTCTCAGTTCTCCACACTTACATAGGCTTGAGAAAAAGCTGTATGAACATGGAGGCAATCTGCATCCCCATCCCACATACTACGAGGACTTCCAGAGGGGTTAATGTCACATTGTGTGAGTACTGATCTACAGTCAGAAAAGCATTGGAGTCATTCGGGAACTATTCATATTGGAGACTTAGGCCTTGTTACCACTGCAAAATACACAGAGCACAGGAGAACGCAGGCATCGTTTTGTTTTGGTCTTCTGAGCACTCATGACGTGAGGATTGTGCAGTCCCTAAAGGTGTCCATACACACTTCATTTGCATCATCTATGTTCGGCAGATTCGATCATAATGACCCAATCTGCCAGAGAATCATGCCGCTCGATCATAATTTTGATCAATTTATGAAACAATCCAGCATGGAAAGATATTGCTAGGTTGAGTGTGTGGCAGTAGCAGGGTTTTCTTTTCCAATGACCGACGGCCTCCCCCCCGGCTGGTCCCCCCGTGTGTTATGTGTACCTCTGGGCCGAGGTGAGTGTGAAAGGGGTGCTTAGCTCACCTGTCTGCTGCCACCCCTCCTCCTCTACATCATCAGTGTGTGCCTGAGGACATGTACAAGGTCACACATGCCATACAGGTCATGGGGCACAGGCAAGAAAGAGAAGACATGGGACACTGGAGGAGGTACGCCAGCAGACAGGTGAGCTATGCACCACAGGCCAGAGGGGTTCACATTACGTGGGGGATGGGCTGCCGAAATCTGTGTACACTGGCGGCAATAGATCCCTCACTGATCGAATCAGAGAGGGATCTATCTGATGGTCAAATCTGCAGGCCATCTGCCAATGTATGGGCACCTCAAGTAAATTCTTTCACTTCAACTCTTCAGTTTATGGTATCGCTATCTCCATTCTTTATATCCTTATGTATTTTCCAGGTTGACTGAAGTGCTGCATACAAGGCCTATCACTGCCAAACCTCAGCAAATTTAAATCTATATGAAAGTGGTGTCTGCTTTCGGGACAAATCGAAGAAGCTAAACCTCATTCCCCAATCATGTCATTGCCAGCATAAATGAGGATACACTTTGTGGCTTTTTTTGCTTAAGAAACTATAAACATTCCTTAAGCCAATAGGCTTAACAGCTTACGGACCGAGGCAATTGAAATCTAGGCTCTGTGGCTGCGATCATGCTGCTCTCCCATCACTGCCGGCCCTTCGCTATGATGGCAGAGCTCTGTGAGCCGGTCAGGAGACAATTTCATTAGCTCCCGACCCCGTGATCACTGAGACAATCTCATTGGCTCACATTAATCACAGGGTCAAGAGCCAATGAAATCAGCTCCTGACTGGCTCACAGAGCTCTGCCGTCATAGTGACAGCAAATCAAGGGGCCTGCATGAACAGCAGGTCCGTGTGGTGATATGTTGGTGGGCCCAGTTTTATGGTACTAGCAGTCTCTAGTCCTTAAAGGGAGATTTAAGACAAAAAGAGAAAATCAGCACAACTTACCTGGGGCTTCTTGCAGCCCCCAGGAGTCATCCTGTGCCCACGACGTGCTTCTGAGTCCCTCTGGCTTGAAGCGGCGACCCCCGCAAAGCTGGCCAGTCCATGGCTACTGTGAATGAGTGTCCCCATGCCACGCACACACTGATTGCACTCCCGTGGCCTGTGCAGTAGCTATTTTTGCTGAACGTACCAGCTACCAAATCCAGACAGCTTCCTGCACAATGTGAAGACAGTCTTACCAAGTTGCTGGTTTACATGTGGATTGAAAAGTTCAAAAATACAGAAAAGTCAAAAAAGTATGCCTCACTGCCTCTGTAAACGCATGCATTGCCCTATAAATGCACTGCATGCTGGATGTCATCCTGGCAGAATCCACTGCATCGCACCGCAGTCAATGTGATAGGCCAATAGGAATATCATTGCATTGCACTGTAATGCGATGATATTGTCCGTTGAACCGCAGCTGACAATAGTGTAAAAGAAGCCTAAATGTAATTATCTGCCCATCTGTCAATGCTTGTTGGATAACTATGAAAATGAAGGTGATGCAATTTTTAGAATGTTTATCTCACATCAAATTTAGCCCAGTCTTGTAGAGCAAAAGTCACTGAAATTTAGCTCTACTGAGGGTGTAAACAAACTTGTGAATTTTTTTTACCAAGAGCACTGAAAGCAAGGAGACCAAATAGGTTGAATTTATTGACTTACCCGTAAATCAATGTTACCGTCAAGGCCAGTTGTACGGTATACAGTATACAGTAGGTAATAAAACCATACAGTTTTGAGTAAGTGAAGTGAGTTGCCAATATGTGTAACCCTGACTTGGGACATTTGCCTTCTCTGCAAAAATTACCTCCTTACCCATTTCCCTACAATGCTTGGAATTTATTTAGGAACTGAACAAATCCAGTGCCCAATGAAACCTCTATACAATCCTCCACACACAGAGCAATAAGGCCTAGTGCACACCAGAGCGGTTCTGCTGCGGTTTGCGATCCGCTTGTGGGTGCGGATCCGCTAGGGTAATGTATTTCAATGGGCTGGTGCACACCAGAGCGGGAGGCGTTTTGCAGAAACGCATACTCCCGGGCTGCTGCAGATTTTGGATTGCGGATGCGTTTCTGCCTCAATGTTAAGTATAGGAAAAACGCAAACCGCTCTGAAAAACGGCAGTTCAGAGCGGTTTACCCGGCGTTTTTTGTTACAGTAGCTGTTCAGTAACAGCTTTACTGTAACAATACATGAAACTACTACACCAAAAACGCTTCCCAAAACCGCAAAATGCTAGCTGAAATGCTACAGAAAAAGAAGAAAAAGCGTTTCAAAATCTGCTAGCATTTTGCGGATCTGCTAGCGGTTTTTGGTGTGCACCAGGCCTGTGAGAGCTTTCACATTCACTTTTCCTTTTAAGTTTTCTCTGAGGAGATCATTTTTCATCTTCTGTTTACATGACTTTTCTGCAACTGAAAAAGTACTGACAAAATTATTCTGCATATTTTCTTGCTTGCTGGTGACTTCAAATGCATTTTATTTATAAAATGTGAAAATTCACCTAGGAGAAATCTTAGGAGAAAAAGTGAATTGGATCGTGCCCTAATTAAATTAACTTTACACCAAAGTTTTCTCCTATGAGATCGTTTCATACCTTATCAATAAAATGTCTTTTAACACCTTGAGGACCGCAGTGTTAAACCCCCCTAAAGACCAGGCCATTTTTTTGTTAATAGGCCACTGCAGCTTTAAAGCCTCGCTGCAGGGCCGCACAACTCAGCACACAAGTGATTCTCCAACCATCCCCCCCCCCTTTTTCTATAAATATATGTTTATTTTTGTAATAAATTTTACTTTTTTGCCAATCACGGCAATCGGCTGTCATAGGCTTCAGCCTATGAGAGCCAATCGCCCTCCTGTGTCCCAGGGGGACAGCCGTGTCACACAGCTGTCCCCAGTACAGCGCTGCCTTAGATCGCAGTGCTGTACAGCCTAATTAGACGCTGGTTTCGCCGTCTAACAGTCTCCGAGCGGCGATTGCTGCTGGGAGACTGAAGGCGGAGCGGATGCGTGCGCGATCTCCTGCTAGCCCCATAGAAGGCTGTTCACGCCAATCTGCTTGAAGCAGTCCTGGGGTTGCCGCCACGTTCATGCCTACTGGAGTGGAGAGATCGGCTAGTGGTTAAAGGGAACCTGAACTGAGTAAAATTATTGAAAATAAACATATGACGTAGCTGCAAATTAATATTATATACTTACATCACCGTCAGTTCCTCTCAGAAGCTCCCCATTTTCTTCTTGCAGTGATCCCTTCCAGTTCTGACAATATTTTGTCAGAACTGAAATATATCAGTTGCTGTCAGTTATATATCAGCAGCTTCCAGTTACAACTGAATGTGCAAGGTAATGTCCATGTTTCCCTATGGCTCAAGTGGGCAATATTACAGTTTAACATTGTGCTGACTAGGAAGCTGTTATGGGGTAATAGCCATTTTCAAAATGGAGGACAGAGAATTCCAGTGATCACAGTGGCTAAATGGGATGCAGGAGAGGAGAAAGAGATTGATAAGTAGACTACGCAGGAGGTAAGTATGACTTCTTTATGTTTTTTATGTTTAATTTTCAGTTCAGGTTCTCTTTAGGCAAGATAATGCTCAGAATGCTTTTTCAAGTACTTTTTGAATTGCAGACTGCTGAAAGGTTATTTTAAACAGAAGCTGAAAACGTATCTCTTAGGAGAAAACGTGAATTGAATAAGGGCCTATATGTTGCATTACCGCATGTGAACACATTACCCATACAATAATATGTTCCATCATGTTATCCTAACACTGTTTACAGTAGGTTTCTGGTTATTGTGCAAAAACACATGTTCCATAGCAATGCACCATGCTATGAAATAACCTGCATGTTTTTGTGCGTCGCATTTTTATTACAAGTGAACATCAGTGGACTGATATATATAAAGATAATCTTTGACTGCCTGAAGCAAAGCTAAATGAGCAGGAGGGGAGTATAACCACTTCCACACTATGGGCTTGATTCACAAAAAAGTGCTAACTGTTAGCGCGAATTTTCGCATTGCGCGCGATCGCAAATTTTCGCGCAAAACGATAAAGTTTTCATGTGCAAACGCAAATTTTTGTGCGAAAACGATTTTGTGCAAAAATTCACGTTTGCGCACGAAACCGTTATAGTTTCGCACCAAAATTTGCAATTGCGTGCAATGCAAAAATTCGCTCGAAAAATGGCCGTGCTAACAGTTAGCACTCTTTTGTGAATCAAGCCCTATATCGCTGTAGCACTACAGATCCAGATTCCCATACAGTGCAGCATACAGTCCATAGACTTGCACCACACACACAGAACTGCATGTGACACTCAGTAATGCACGGCATGCAGTGTGTTATACTGACGGAATGTGTCACATCACAAACATGCAACTGTGAAAGTGCCATTGAAATAGAATGGCACCATATTTGGATGCAATTTTATTGTCCTTTATGCCGTGACACTGGACTCATGTGACACACAGTACAGCATCTATGACTGCCCAGTGTGGCTACCATGCGGCAATGTTGCGAAACCTAAAGCACCAAACCACTTGAGGACCCACCCTTTACCCCCCCTTAAAGACCAGCGTTATTTTTTGTGATCTGTGCTGGGTGGGCTCTGCAGCCCCCAGCACAGATCAGGTTTCATGCAGAGCGATCAGATCGCCCCCCTTTTTTCCCCCCTATGGGGATGGTGTGTAGGGGGGGGTCTGATCGCTCTGGTGGGCAGGCTAGTTGCGGGGGGGCACCTCAAAGCCCCCCTCCGCGGCGACATTCACCCCCCTCCCTCTCCTACCTGTCCCCCCGGTGATCGGGGCTGCACAGGACGCTATCCGTCCTGTGCAGCCAGTGACAGGACGTCCCCTGTCACATGGCGGCGATCCCCGGCCGCTGATTGGCCGGGGATCGCCGATCTGCCTTACGTAGCTGCTGCGCAGCAGCGCCGTACAATGTAAACAAAGCGGATTATTTCCGCTTGTGTTTACATTTAGCCTGCGAGCCGCCATCGGCGGCCCGCAGGCTATTCACGGAGCCCCCCGCCGTGAATTGACAGGAAGCAGCCGCTCGCGCGAGCGGCTGCTTCCTGATTAATCAGCCTGCAGCTGGCGACGCAGTACTGCGTCGCTGGTCCTGCAGCTGCCACTTTGCCGACGCACGGTATAAGCGTGCGGTCGGCAAGTGGATAATGTATGTATTATATGAGTAACACAGCTAAGTGACCGGCAATTTAGCCCTCTCAGTGCCAGGGTGGTAAGTTCAATTCTTGGTCAGGAATCCCTCTACACAGTTTTTGTATCATCCCTCCATGCCTGCATGTGTTTCCCCCAGTCACTCCAGTTTCTTCATGCATCCCAAAACATTCCAGTGTTCTCCCCAGGCTCTATTAGCCGGGTGCTCCACCCAGCTAGTTTTGGTGAGCACCCGGCTGTCATCAGCTCACCTCCTCCTATTCTGTAAGCAGGGTTGTGCACAGAAGCACCGGCCCTGCATTCTCTCATCTCACCCAGGTAATTTTTCCTGCCACCCAACTACTTTTTCATGCCACCCGGCCGGAAAAAAAAAATTCTGTGGAGAACACTGCATTCTATTCATTTCCCCACAAAATAAGCCTATGGGCGTATTTAAACACAGCACACCATTCTGCACTATCCTCTCACTACTGCCCTCTGAGCTCCAGTCCAATACTCTAATTTACACTGACAGGGGTGTGGTCAGCTGCATCCTGACACAGTGACCAGATGGCCTCCATTCACCATACACTGTGCATGACTCAGGACTGCCGCTACTGTGCAGGGCTGTGGAGTTCAGGAGTCAGAGAAATTTTGGGGTATCTGGATTCAGAGTCTTAAAAATGCTCCGGCTCCTAACAAATTTAAACTGTAATTAGAAGAAAAAATATGATTTTTTATTTTCAAACTCCCTTTGCTCATTAAATTAATGAACTTGATAGGTTATTAAATTTGGGGTTAATTACTTCAAATTAAGTTATACAGTAGTACTGTACTCTACATATGCCTGTATACCTGGTTCAGATTGTGCATGAAGAATGTGTACCTGCTCGCCCCCCTTCATGTGTACGCCACATGATGCACAAGGTTCAGGTGGCATCATACAAGGTCCGCTCCTGATCTCTGGTGTACATAAAAAAGAGGAGGTACCCTAATGCTCAAAAGTGTCTGTTTAATATGATTTCACTGGAAGCCCGTAAGCTCTGTCCCTTTGCAGATAAAGGCCCTGGCCTTTTCTACTGTATATCAGATATAGAAAGGGCAAGAGTTCTTTTTATGCAAGGTGGCAGGGCTACACGCTGAAACCCGGCTAATACTGGGCTCCGGTGAATCTTATTACACAGACCACACACCAGGTAATTCAGGTTGGCAATGACAGGCTGGGAAGGTCGAAAGGGTAGAGTGTCAGCTTCCTGGCCAGGAGCTTTGTTTTGTTCCCAAAACCAGATGCCATCTTCATATAGCTTTACAATTTCTAAGCTTTTGCAGTGATGAAATGCCTTGCATACTTTTAATCAACAAGATTGTTCTATACAAATAAGAGGAGTCGGAGTCAGTGGAATCATAAATTGAGTTAGACGATTTTGTACCGACTCCACAGCCCTGCTGCTGTGATCGGGTCCTAAGACTATGGTTGGCCTGTAGACTAGGATTGGGTCTTTAGTAAGCCCTGCTGAGGGACTTTTTTAGTGTAGTCTGTAATGAAATGCTAAAAACGTCAGCACTGTATAAAGGCATTATAATAAACTGTTGTGTGATATGGAATCCAGTTACCCTGTTGGAAATGACTGATGTTTGTACTACGCACTGTCCCTCTGCCTCTCCTATCACTGTCACCTCCAGAAAGGATGTGTCAGTTAATATCCATCAGTTTAATGAGAATCACTTTAGCATGTTGAGCCAATCAGAAAGTGTTAAGTTGCCCATTAACGAAACAATCTTGTTTGTGCAATCTTACCACATCTATGTAGTTGAAAGGTAATCTGAGTGAATGGACTGTAAAATGTATACTTTTGAAGTCCTTCATATCACATAGAAGTGGTAAGATTGTACAATCAAGCCAGACTTTGCTAGTTAGTTTTAAGGCCCATACACACGTTGTATTTTTTTTAAACGACGGGTCGTTTGGACATCCCGTCGTTCAGTCGTCAGGACGTCAAATTGGGCGTGTGTACAGTCCGTCGTTCAGCTGATAAGACTGGTCTTGAGCGATCCGCCAGGCGTGTGTATGGGCCTTTACAAGATTAAGATTAAGAGGTCCCAAATCCTTGTTATGGCCAATGGGTTCAATTCTCATAATACAAGCTCTGCAGAAGCATACCATGATGAAGCTGGGATTGTTCCTATTCCTCCAGCTGAATGATGGAACGCTGATCTCCGGGACTTCTCCATGGAGCACTGTACAAGCGCTGTGGGTGTGGCCACTTACAATGAGCCTGGGCTGAAGTAGCCGTAGCAGCTGGACAGAGGAGAGTAATCCTTGTTAGCATTTACAGTGCAAGTCTCCATTGCAATAAGAATATATACATTTTTTTGGGTTATAAAACTTTTTCATTGTTTTAATGCAAGAAAAATCAACAGATTATTATTATTATTTAGTATTTATATAGCGCCGACATATTACGCAGCGCTGTACAGTGTATATATATACTGTCTTGTCACTAACTGTCCCTCAAAGGAGCTCACAATCTAATACCTACCATTGCCATATGTCTATATTATGTAGTGTAAGTACTGTAGTAGTCTAGGGCCAATTTTTTAGGGGAAGCCAATTAACTTATCCGTATGTTTTTGGTATGTGGGAGGAAACCGGAGTGCCCGGAGGAAACCCACGCAGGCACGGAGAGAACATACAAACTCTTTGCAGATAGTGCCCTGGCTGGGATTCGAACCAGGGACCCAGCGCTGCAAGGCGAGAGAGCTAACCACTACGCCACCGTGCTGCCGATGCATAAAGGATTCAAAAACAGTTCAAAGCATAACAGTGTACAGTACCATGACAGAACCTCATCATTAACCACTTGATGACCCACCCTTTACCCCCCCCCTTAAGGACCAGCACAGATCAGGTTGCAGGCAGAGAGATCAGATTGCCCCCCTTTTTTTCCCCCTATGGGGATGATGTGTGCAGGGGGGGGTCTGATCTCTCCTGCCTGCCTGGGTGTTGCGGGGGGGGCACCTCAAAGCCCCCCTCCGCGGCGAAATTCCCCCCTCCCTCTCCTACCTGCTTCCCCCCCCGGCGATCGAGGCTGCACAGGACGCTATCCGTCCTGTGCAGCCAGTGACAGGACGTCCCCTGTCACATGGCGGCGATCCCCGGCCGCTGATTGGCCGGGGATCGCCGATCTGCCTTACGGCGCTGCTGCACAGCAGCGCCGTACAATGTAAACAAAGCGGATTATTTCCGCTTGTGTTTACATTTAGCCTGCGAGCCGCCATCGGCGGCCCGCAGGCTATTCACGGAGCCCCCCGCCGTGATTTGACAGGAAGCAGCCGCTCGCGCGAGCGGCTGCTTCCTGATTAATCGGCCTGCAGCTGGAGACGCAGTACTGCGTCGCTGGTCCTGCAGCTGCCACTTTGCCGACGCACGGTATAAGCGTGCGGTCGGCAAGTGGTTAATACATGGGATAAGGTTTGAGGCCTGTGCAACAAATTAGCTAAAATCACATGCAGAAAGCATTGAAAATATTAGAACGGGCAAACTGGCTCCTATTGGACTTAAAGCGGACCTGAACTCTTGCACCAGACAGAAGGAAAACATAGATAAATGCACCCTGAATGTATTTAGAGAGTTTAGCTTGTTTAATTTCCCCTCATTTGTGTCTAATTACACGTTGTAATTTGATCCTCCCTGTGTCACATGACTGCTTATGGCAGATAAGCAGATAAGCCCATTTGAAAGCACAGGCTGTAAACAATACAGGATCTTCTAAAAAAAAATTAGCATATTGTGATAAAGTTCATTATTTTCTGTAATGTACTAATAAACAGACTTTCATATATTTTAGATTCATTACACTACTACTGAAGTAGTTCAAGCCTTTTATTGTTTTAATATTGATGATTTTGGCATACAGCTCATGAAAACTCAAAATTCCTATCTCAAAAAATTAGCATATTTCATCCGACCAATAAAAGAAAAGTGTTTTTAAAACAAAAAAGTAAACCTTCAAATAATTATGTTCAGTTATGCACTCAATACTTGGTCAGGAGTCCTTTTGCAGAAATGACTGCTTCAATGCAGCGTGGCATGGAGGCAATCAGCCTGTGGCACTGCTCAGGTGTTATGGAGGCCCAGGATGCTTTGATAGCGGCCTTAAGCTCATCCAGAGTGTTGGGTCTTACGTCTCTGAACTTTCTCTTCACAATATCCCACAGATTCTCTATGGGGTTCAGGTCAGGAGAGTTGTCAGGCCAATTGAGCACAGTAATACCATGGTCAGTAAACCAATTACCAGTGGTTTTGGCACTGTGAGCAGGTGCCAGGTCGTGCTGAAAAATGAAATCTTCATCTCCATAAAGCGTTTCAGCAGATGGAAGCATGAACCCACTTTTGAACCAGAAACAGCGGCATAGGCGCCTGGCCTGGGCTACAGAGAAGCAGCACTGGACTGTTGCTCAGTGGTCCAAAGTACTTTTTTCGGATGAAAGCAACTTTTACATGTCATTCGGAAATCAAGGTGCCAGAGTCTGGAGGAAGACTGGGGAGAAGGAAATGCCAAAATGCCTGAAGTGTGTCAAGTACCCACAGTCAGTGATGGTCTGGGGTGCCATGTCAGCTGCTGGTGTTGGTCCACTGTGTTTTATCAAGTGCAGGGTCAATGCAGCTAGCTATCAGGAGATTTTGGAGCACTTCATGCTTCCATCTGCTGAAAAGCTTTATGGAGATGAAGATTTCATTTTTCAGCACGACCTGGCACCTGCTTACAGTACCAAAACCACTGGTAAATGGTTTACTGACCATGGTATTACTGTGCTCAATTGGCCTGCCAACTCTCCTGACCTGAACCCCATAGAGCAGGGGTCCCCAACCTTTTCCGGCCCGGGGACCACTTACTGACCAAATTTTTCTCCAAGGCCCGGGGGGGGGGGGGGGGGGGTGTATTGCGCGTGCGACCTAGTGGACAGTGTCGTGCGCAGCGGGTTATGGGGGGAGGGGCTGGGGTGCGGCGGCATAGCTAGCATAGTTGCCTCAGTATAGGGAGTTTAGTTGCCCCAGTATGGCTAGTATAGTTACCCCAGTGTAGCTAGTATAGTGCCCCAGTATAGCTTGTATTGACCAGTATAGCTAGTATAGTCCCAGTATGGGTCGGTAGTGCCCTAGTATAGCTAATATAGTGTCCAGTATGGGTAGGTAGTGCCCCAGTATAGCTAGTAAAGTGCACAGTATAGTGCCCCAGTATGGCTAGTAAAGTGCCCAGCATGGCTAGGCTAGTTACCCCAGTATAGCGCCCCAGTATGGCTAGTAAAGTGCCCAGCATGGCTAGTATGGTTACCCCAGTATGGCTAGTATAGTGCCCCAGCATGGCTAGTATAGTGCCCCAGCATGGCTAGTATAGTGCCCCAGCATGGCTAGTATAGTGCCCCAGCATGGTTAGTACAGTGCCCCAGCATGGCTAGTACAGTGCCCCAGCATGGCTAGTACAGTGCCCCAGCATGGCTAGTACAGTGCCCCAGCATGGCTAGTATAGTGCCCAGCATGGCTAGTATAGTGCCCAGCATGGCTAGTATAGTGCCCAGCTATAGCTAGCATAGTGTCCCAGCATGGCTAGTATAGTGCCCCGCATGGCTAGTATAATGCCCCAGCATGGCTAGTATAGTGCCCAGCATGGCTAGTATAGTGCCCAGCATGGCTAGTATAGTGCCCAGCATGGCTAGTATAGTGCCCAGCATGGCTAGCAAAATGCCCCAGCATGGCTAGTATAGTGCCCAGCATGGCTAGTATAGTGCCCAGCATGGCTAGTATAGTGGCCCAGCTATAGCTAGTATAGTGCCCAGTATGCATAAATGGTGCGGCCGCCGCTTCTGTTACCTTATGAGCGGGCGGGCGGCCGCTTCCGGATTCCCCCATGCGCGCCCTCCTCCATGAACTAGTACTATCTCCTCCTAGAACAGCAGCGCGTCTTGCGTCTGCTGTAAGGAGGGAAGGAGGCGGGGCAGCGGTTCCCATGGTAGCAGCGATCGCCGCTACAGGAAGCCGCTGCCCCGCCTCCTTCCCTCCTTACAGCAGACGCAAGACGCGCTGCTGTTATAGGAGGAGATAGTACTTCATGGAGGAGAGCGCGCATGGGGGAATCCGGAAGCGGCCGCCCGCTCATAAAGTAACAGAAGCGGCGGCCGCGGGGGGGAGGGGCAGGATGACAGACCCGCCGCGGCCCGGCTGGACACTGCCAACGGACCGGCAGTGGGCCGCGGCCCGGTGGTTGGGGACCCCTGCTGGCATAGAGAATCTGTGGGATATTGTGAAGAGAAAGTTGAAATGCAAGACCCAACACTCTGGATGAGCTTAAGGCCGCTATCGAAGCATCCTGGGCCTCCATAACACCTGAGCAGTGCCACAGGCTGATTGCCTCCATGCCACGCCGCTTTGAAGCAGTCATTTCTGCAAAAGGATTTACGGCCAAGTATTGAGTGCATAACTGAACATAATTATTTGGAGCTTGATTTTTTTTTTTTTAAAAAAAACACTTTTCTTTTATTGGTCGGATGAAATATGCTAATTTTTTGAGATAGGAATTTTGAGTTTTCATGAGCTGTATGCCAAAATCATCAATATTAAAACAATAAAAGGCTTGAACTATTTCAGTTGTAGTGTAATGAATCTAAAATATATGAAAGTCTAATGTTTATCAGTACATTACAGAAAATAATGAACTAATTTTTTTGAGAAGATCCTGTATGTCTGCTTCCATGAATCAGGAAGTAGAAACTGTGCAGATTTATTTTTGGATTTCTTTCAGCTGTAATAAATACAGGTTTTTGTTTAAAGGATATTATGCTGTTGTGTATCTTTTAGAGCAGAGAGGAGTTCTGAGTTCAGGTCCACTTTAAAAAGTCATATGTGCAATGGACTAATCAGTCATTACCTGGGTCGCACTAATCCTGACCCTCATACAAATATACTGGGTGGAATAAGTAACTAATGGGTGCTCCTAATATAATACAGTGACAATACACATATCCTTGACTAATGACCAGTTTCACCCTGAAAGGCTTCGTCAGGGGGTGCTATACAACAGTGCAATGCTATGTACAAATATGCAACTTACACACAATCACATTTTCCCCAGCATAATAAACCCAAGTCAGAGCTGAACGCCGCCCCACAATAGTGGCCTTTAACCACTTGAGGACCGTGGGCTTTACCCCCCTTAAGGACCGGACACTTTTTTTCCATTCAGACCACTGCAGCTTTCACGGTTTATTGCTCGCTCATACATCCTACCACCTAAATGAATTTTGGCTCCTTTTCTTGTCACTAATAAAGCTTTCTTTTGGTGCTATTTGATTGCTCCTGCGATTTTTACTTTTTATTATATTCATCAAAAAAGACATGAATTTTGGCAAAAAAATGATTTTTTTAACTTTCTGTGCTGACATTTTTCAAATAAAGTAAAATTTCTGTATACATGCAGTGCGAAAAATGTGGACAAACATGTTTTTGATTAAAAAAAAACCCATTCAGTGTATATTTATTGATTTGGGTAAAAGTTATAGCGTTTACAAACTATGGTGCAAAAAGTGAATTTTCCCATTTTCAAGCATCTATGACTTTTCTGACCACCTGTCATGTTTCATGAGGGGCTAGAATTCCAGGATAGTATAAATACCCCCCAAATGACCCCATTTTGGAAAGAAGACATCCCAAAGTATTCACTGAGAGGCATAGTGAGTTCATAGAAGATATACATTTTTGTCACAAGTAAGCGGAAAATGACACTTTGTGACAAAAAAAAAAAAAGTTTCCATTTCTTCTAACTTGCGACAAAAAAAAATGAAATCTGCCACGGACTCACCATGCCCCTCTCTGAATACCTTGAAGTGTCTACTTTCCAAAATGGGGTCATTTGTGGGGTGTGTTTACTGTCCTCGCATTTTGGGGGGTGCTAATTTGTAAGCACCCCTGTAAAGCCTAAAGGTGCTCATTGGACTTTGGGCCACTTAGCGCAGTTAGGCTGCAAAAAAGTGCCACACATGTGGTATCGCCGTACTCAGGAGAAGTAGTATAATGTGTTTTGGGGTGTATTTTTACACATACCGATGCTGGGTGGGAGAAATATCTCTGTAAATGACAATTTTTTAATTTTTTTTTTTTACACACAATTGTCCATTTACAGAGATCTTTCTCCCACTCAGCATGGGCATGTGTAAAAATACACTCCAAAACACATTATACTACTTCTCCTGAGTACGGCGATACCACATGTGTGGCACTTTTTTGCACCCTAACTGCGCAAAGGGGCCCAAAGTCCAATGAGTACCTTTAGGATTTCACAGGTCATTTTGAGAAATTTCGTTTCAAGACTACTCCTCACGGTTTAGGGCCCCTAAAATACCAAGACAGTATAGGAACCCCACAAATGACCCCATTTTAGAAAGAAGACACCCCAAGGTATTCCGTTAGTAGTACGGTGAGTTCATAGAAGATTTTATTTTTTGTCACAAGTTAGCGGAAAATGACACTTTGTGAAAAAAAACAATAAAAATCAATTTCCGCTAACTTGTGACAAAAAATAAAATCTTCTATGAACTCACCGTACTACTAACAGAATACCTTGGGGTGTCTTCTTTCTAAAATGGAGTCATTTGTTTGGTTCCTATACTGTCCTGGCATTTTAGGGGCCCTAAACCGTGAGGAGTAGTCTTGAAACAAAATTTCTCAAAATGACCTGTGAAATCCTAAAGGTACTCATTGGACTTTGGGCCCCTTAGCGCAGTTAGGGTGCAAAAAAGTGCCACACGTGGTATGGCCGTACTCGGGAGAAGTAGTACAATGTGTTTTGGGGTGTATTTTTACACATTCCCATGCTGGGTGGGAGAAATAACTCTGTAAATGGACAATTGTGTGTAAAAAAATCAAAAGATTGTCATTTACAGAGGTATTTCTCCCACCCAGCATGGGTATGTGTAAAAATACACCCCAAAACACATTATACTACTTCTCCCGAGTACGGCGATACCACATGATTGGCACTTTTTTGCAGCCTAACTGCGCCCAAAGTCCAATGAGTACCTTTAGGATTTCACAGGTCATTTTTGTTTCAAGACTACTCCTCACGGTTTAGGGCCCCTAAAATGCCAGGGCAGTATAGGAACCCCACAAATGACCCCATTCTAGAAAGAAGACACCCAAACATATTTCGTTAGGAGTATGGTGAGTTCATAGAAGTTTTTATTTTTTTGTCACAAGTTAGCGGAAATTGATTTTAATTGTTTTTTTTCACAAAGTGTCATTTTCCGCTAACTTGTGGCAAAAAATAAAATCTTCTATGAACTCACCATACTCCTAACGGAATATGTTTGGGTGTCTTCTTTCTAGAATGGGGTCATTTGTGGGGTTCCTATACTGCCCTGGCATTTTAGGGGCCCTAAACCGTGAGGAGTAGTCTTGAAACCAAATGTCGCAAAATGACCTGTGAAATCCTAAAGGTACTCATTGGACTTTGGGCCCCTTAGCATACTTAGGGTGTAAAAAAGTGCCACATATGTGGTACCGCCGTACTCAGGAGAAGTAGTATAATGTGTTTGGGGTGTATTTTTACACATACCCATGCTGGGTGGGAGAAATATCTCTGTAAATGACAATTGATTGATTTTTTTTTTTACACACAATTGTCCATTTACAGAGAGATTTCTCCCACCCAGCATGGGTATGTGTAAAAATACACCCCAAAACACATTATACTACTTCTCCTGAGTACAGCAAAACCACATGTGTGACACTTTTTTGCAGCCTAGGTGCGCTAAGGGGCCCAACGTCCTAATCACAGGTCATTTTGAGGCATTTGTTTTCTAGACTACTCCTCACGGTTTAGGGCCCCTAAAATGCCAGAGCAGTATAGGAACCCCACAAGTGACCCCATTTTAGAAAAAAGACACCCCAAGGTATTCCGTTAGGTGTATGGCGAGTTCATAGAAGATTTTATTTTTTGTCACAAGTTAGTGAAAAATGACACTTTGTGAAAAAAAAAATTAATTTCCGCTAACTTTTGACAAAAAATAAAATCTTATATTAACTCGTCATACACCTAACAGAATACATTGGGGTGTCTTTTTTCTAAAATGGGGTCAGTTTGTGGGGTTCCTATACCGCCCTGGCATTTTACGGGCCCAAAACCGTGAGTAGTCTGGAAACCAAATGTCTCAAAATGACTGTTCAGGGGTATAAGCATCTGAAAATTTTGATGATAGGTGGTCTATGAGGGGGCGAATTTTGTGGAACCGGTCATAAGCAGGGTGGCCTTTTAGATGACAGGTTGTATTGGGCCTGATCCGATGGATAGGAGTGCTAGGGGGTGATAGAAGGTGATTGTTGGGTGTCTCAGGGGGTGGTTAGAGGGGAAAATAGATGCAATCAATGCACTGGGGAGGTGATCGGAAGGGGTCTGAGGGGGATCTGAGGGTTTGGCCGAGTGATCAGGAGCCCACACGGGGCAAATTAGGGCCTGATCTGATGGGTAGGTGTGCTAGGGGGTGACAGGAGGTGATTGATGGGTGTCTCAAGGTGTGATTAGAGGGGGGAATAGATGCAAGCAATGCACTGGCGAGGTGATCAGGGCTGGGGTCTGAGGGCGTTCTGAGGGTATGGGCGGGTGATTGAGTGCCCTAGAGGCAGATAGGGGTCTAATCTGATGGGTAGCAGTGACAGGGGGTGATTGATGGGTAATTAGTGGGTGTTTGGAGGAGAGAACAGATGTAAACACTGCACTTGGGAGGTGATCTGATGTCGGATCTGCGGGCGATCTATTGGTGTGGGTGGGTGATCAGATTGCCCGCAAGGGGCAGGTTAGGGGCTGATTGATGGGTGGCAGTGACAGGGGGTGATTGATGGGTGGCAGTGACAGGGGGTAATTGATGGGTGATCAGTGGGTTATTACAGGTAAGGACAGATGTAAATAATAATGCAATACAATACAATAACATTTCTATAGCGCTTTTCTCCCATAGGACTCAAAGCGCTGGCGAATTGATAAGGGGGGGGGTCTGAGGGCAATCTGAGCGTGTAGGCGGGTGATTGGGTGCCCGCAAGGGGCAGATTAGGGTCTGATCTGATGGGTAACAGTGACAGGTGGTGATAGGGGGTGATTGATGGGTAATTAGTGGGTGTTTAGAGGAGAGAATAGATGTAAACACTGCGCTTGGGTGGTGATCTGATGTCGGATCTGCGGGCGATCTATTGGTGTGGGTGGGTGATCAGATTGCCCGCAAGGGGCAGGTTAGGGGCTGATTGATGGGTGGCAGTGACAGGGGGTGATTGACAGGTGATTGACAGGTGATCAGGGGGGATAGATGCATACAGTACACAGGGGGGGGGTGATCAGGAGGGGGCAGGGGGGGGGTAAAAAAAAAAAATAGCGTTGACAGATAGTGACAGGGCGTGATTGATGGGTGATTAGGGGGGTGATTGGGTGCAAACAGGGGTCTGGGGGGTGGGCAGGGGGGGGTCTGAGGGGTGCTGTGGGCGACCTGGGGCAGGCGGGGGAGAAATCAGTGTGCTTGGGTGCGACATAGGGTGGCTGCAGCCTGCCCTGGTGGTCCCTCGGACACTGAGACCACCAGGGCAGGAGGCAGCCTGTATAATACACTTTGTAAACATTACAAAGTGTATTATACACTTTGTATTCGGTGATCGTCGGGTTAACATCCCGCCGGCGCTTCCGTATGGCCGGCGGGATGTTGCGGCAGGTGAGTGGAGACAGGCGCCGGCGGAGGATCGTGTCACGGATGACGCGATCGCTCCGCCCATGCCCCTACAAGGACCGCCGCCATTTGTCAATACGGCGGTCCTTGCGGGGTCCACTTCCCGGCCGCCAATTGTCAATACGGCGGTCGGGAAGTGGTTAAAGAGACACTGAAGTTTCAAAAAAAAAACATCTTTTTATTTAACAAAATGTGTTTAACATATTAGCCCTAACTAAACTGCCGCATTCCCGCCACTGTAAACTATCTAAATCCCCCCTAAATCGCCCTCCCTCTCCCCTGCAAAATTTATGACTTTCTTGGTCGTGGATTTTGCTGCCCTGTGCGCTTCTGTGAGAGGCAGAGCTATTAGCTGCAGCCCTGCCTCACACGCGTCTGTCAGCGGTGGTGTAACGGTTGGGTGTAGCAACTCAGATGTCTGATTATATGGTGATCTGCAGAATCACCAATAATGCAGACGCTATACCTGATTATGTGGTGATCTGCAGAATCACCAATAATACTAGTATAGCCAAAAGGGTGCTAAGAGTGTAGTGCTTGGTGCAATCGTAATATAATAGTTTGGCGAGGCCTCACCAGAGGGGCTGGTGAGGTACAATCAGTACACTGACTATTAGCGTACAAGCCCCAGCAAGCTGGAGATACTGATACTGAAGAGATAGAATCTCCAGAGGAGCGGGTGATTCAGACTGTACTGCAGCCTAGTGATCACCTGAGGAGCAGGTGAATAAGACGGTACTGCAGCCTAGAGGACACCTGAGGAGCAGGTGATACAAACAATACGGCGACTAGTGATCACCTGAGGAGCAGGAGTTACCAACAGTACTGCAACTAATGATCACCTGAGGAGCAGGTGATTCTATACTAGAAATCCCTCACCAGAGGCGAGGCCCACTGGTGAGGACAGAGTGGTCAGACAAGCTAAGGTCGGCAACAGAGAGGTTAGTATTGGAACAGAATCGTTCAGCAACAAGTCAGATAGGCAGAAGTACAGAATCAATGAGCAGGTGCAAGGTCAGAGTATAGCCAGAATCATACACAGATAATCAATAACAATATAGCAATATCCTAGTCTAGGTGTGAAGTCCTTGGTTTCAACACCTGGGAACTAGTCTAAGGTCTGAGCGCTAACACTAAAGTATTCACGACAGCAGACAGTCTCCGAATGAAGCCCGGAGGCTTAAGAAGGAGTACATTTGAAATCGGCGCCGGTAGACTTGGGCGCAGGATACAGCAGTATATGGCTGATCCTGCTTCTGCACAAGTCCGGGCCGATTTAATTACTATTCCCCCTCCTGGCCGCCATGGATAGTGGGGGAATGAAATAATTCGGCTTCCAGCGATTGCTGGAGGCCGAATTATTATGTTTTTAAGCAACCTCGGCTCCGTCTTCTGACGGAGCCGACGTTACTCACTGAGCGCTGCAATAGGAATGATTCCTATTGTAGTCTATGGAGGCGCCGGCTGCGCCCAAATCTAGCAGCGCTGAAAAGCACTGCTCAGTTAAGAAGCAGAGGAGACCTCACTGGCACGCCCCCAGCAGTCAGCCAATCCTGGGCGCCGTGAGACTCCTCTGACGTCAGCCGACCAGCAGGTCAGCTGACGATTCTCCTCCTAGCATACTGGTCCCGTCTGTGCGCGCATCCGCGCGAGACTGTGACCCTTTGAGGCAACGAACGTTCCGTCCTCGGCGTCCTAGACGCCGGGAGGGAGGGTAGAGGCACGGAGGCAGCTGCGGCGGCAGTGCTGTTCACCGCAGCTGCCACGTTGATCATTACAGGTGGATCTCCGCCTCTCCCACGCCCCTCTCAGTGAAGGAAGACTGAGAGGGGCGGGGGAGAGGGGGCGATCCGGGCTGACAGACGCGCTGAGAGGCAGAGCTGCGGCTCATAGCTCTGACTCTCACAGAAGCGCTGCCTGGATTGCCCCACGGGGAGTTAGGGGGGATTTAGATAGTGCACAGTATCGGGAATGCGGCAGTTTAGTTAGGGCTAACATATTAAACAGATTTGTTAAATAAAAATACTTTTTTGAGACTTCAGAGTCTCTTTAAATATGGTGGATGCTGGGAGTGACCACTGCTCCTCTGGGCGGGAGGAGTGTCCTACCTTATGCTCATGCTCAATCTTGGGTTATCCTTCACAGGAAAGCAGCCAGAGTGGACTTATTGTTTATACATGGCGCAGACCTTAGCACTTTCACCATATGTTTGGCTGCTTTCCATTGCTGAGTGTGTGGGGGAGGATAAGCAAATACCCCTCCTTCTGTCTCTTGAGATTTTAGGGTGCACACTTTTCCTATGAAGGGCTGTGTATACCACTCTCTATAATACTATGATTTTTTTTCACTAATAAAGTGTATCATGATTTTTTTTAAGTACTTCTGCAACTTGAGAATGTTAGTAAATATCTTTATCTCCACCTCAATACCCAATTGTATAATCCGAAAACATATGACCATCCAGCATGACCTATTACCAATTGAACATAACCAAATGGGTTGACAAATGCACTGAAAATCACACAAGTGAACGATAGAAAGGTCTGTATTTTCCCTGTGTGCACTGCATTTTGCAATGTGAAAAGGCAGCTCACCTTTTCAGAGGCATCCTGGGAAAGAACATCATATTTTTCTTTAAACAAGACTTCTTTTTCTTCTGGGGAAGCGGAATCCTCACCAGTGCAGAGATAGTCACTCTTCCGATACATGGGATAATGCTGAATGAAAAGCACATTACATGCCAATCACAATGACTTACTACTAATCTCGTCCAATCACAGGCAAAAATCACAATCACATACCCTGTGGCGAGTCTGCGCACATCAATCCACAGGTCTCCTTCCATCTATATAGCCACTTTTAAAATGCGGTAACTGGACTAATGTACCTAAGTCACGGCACATTTTTGGTTTTGTTAATCTAGGACAGTCTGGTCTGACTGCCGATGCATGCATGAGACTGCCCCCTCTATGTTCCATTATGACCCAGGTGAAGGCTTTACTGCTTAATAGAAGACAAATTGTACTAAATCCAGTTTGCTGGAGGACTTCTTCCATCCTACTGTCCTTGGGGATATAATGGTTCTAGATGTGTGTCTGCCTTTGAGGGGCAAATTCACAAAATAGTCTATAGTGGTGAGGGGATAAACACTAAACATGGGATCACTAAAAGGACCTAACACTAAAATATAACTTTTATTAATCGCTATATAAAAAAACAAAAAACATATGAACGGACACAGAAAACACACAGTTGTCAGGAGCGAATAATAGAGTTTGTGACTGATGTGAATAAGAGTATAGTGGGGGGTTTATAAGTTAAACTACAAATGTGAACCTCATTATAAAGGATACCTGAACTGAAATGTGACATAATGAGATAGACATGTGTATGTACAGTGCCTAGCACACAAATAACTATGCTGTGTTCCTTTTTTTCTTTCTCTGCCAGGAAGAGTTAAATATCAGGTATGTAAGTGGCTGACTCAGTCCTGACTCAGACAGGAAGTGACTACAGTGTGACCCTCAATGATAAGAAATTCCCCTTTTTTACCTTTCTTGCTCTCAGAAACCATTTTCTGCTAGGAAAGTGTTTTATAGTTGGAATTTCTTATCAGGACTGAGTCAGCCACTTACATACCTGATATTTAACTCTTTCAGGCAGAGAAAGAAAAAAAGGAACACAGCATATTTGTGTGCTAGGCACTGTACATACACATGTGTATCTCATTATGTCACATTTCAGCTCGGGTATCCTTTAAACAAAAAGGTCACACAGCTTGCTATTGAAAGCTATGAACAGATTGCTCTGTGTAGGTCACACAGCAGAAAACTGCAACTGTCCTATGGGGTTACCACCTAGTGTATGTCGAAAGAGGATTATTGCCTGTTGGACACATTAAGTGCTATACACATTGTACAAGACGTCACACCAACAGACTCAACATGTTTCGCCCCAAGATCATTCAGGGTGCATTCAAGTGATAGACTTTACGTTATAAGTAATAACATTGCACTGCAATGATTCCCATTGGGTTGAATTCACATTGTCACATTGTCTCAGCATTGCAGTTGTTTCCATTGCAGTAACGTGAGGCGATCTGTGCCATAACAGACAATGCACACTTTACACCTGTGTAATATAAATGAATGGCAAAAGGGTATGTGTTGCGGCACGTATGCTACCAAAAGCTGCCAATTCTGAAATCTGTTGCGACGTGCCGCATGCACACTGCAACGGATTGTGAGCAGTCAGTCCCTATCATTCTAGGCAATTTCTGAAGATGATGCAGATTATACAGTATTCCTAACCTGTAATAGGATGGGAGCCGATGCTGGCAGCAAGTCAACTCTACCACATTTCTTCATGAAGTCTGGATGAGCCTTCTGTCAAGAATAAAAACAAAACACATTTCCTGTAAATTGGGCATAGCGTGGAGTGTTTGGACAGAGCAGTACCACTTCTCTGGACGCTCTCCCTTCCTCCTAGTCATCTCAGCCACTTTTATGGCAGCCTCGCAATTGGCAACTCCTCAATCCTCGTCCAGACCAACACATGGATAGCAATTATCAACAGGACTTCTTTACATGGATACACTGTGGACAGAGCACTTATTAGAGAAAGCTGGACACCAGAAGACTGGTACTGTATATCATGCTGTATATGCCGCTGTGCGATGTGCTTTTTGCTTTCACATACAGTGTCTGCTTTCACCACGTGATGAACTGTGCTGCTGTGCTTATCTTAATGCTTGCATTATTGCATTTACTCTGCTACTTGCTCCATGTGTCTAATTGCTGCTGGATCTTCCGTTTCAAACTCACTGCACTTTAATCCAAATTGCTCCTTCTGTTTGTCAGCTGATGTATGGAGGACTGTAAGGCCTATATTATTGTCAAGTGACTGTACCTGCGCAGTGTGCTATATCACCTTACTACAACTTGATATGGTGAGGTTGTTTGTTTGGAGGACTTTTTCCCTGATTATTGTGCTGGATCCATTTATAAGAACTCAGCTGGGTTTGGAAGAAAGCATTGGGGGAATTTTGTGTTGCTACTCTGACTAATTGCTGTCTTTGTATGCATGGAGTGAGAGGGATGAGTGACATGGCGGTGGTCTCATCACCCACCTGTCCATTTTTTTAGATTATTGAATAGAAAAATCTTATATCAAACATAAAGTTGTGATATTTTAATATTATTCCTATTTTCCTGTGTTTGCTTGGAGTATACGCCGCCCCTATTCATCTCCTAAAATGTTGGTATACTGTAAGTTGGATACATTCAGATTAACCAAGAAAAGACAAAGTAATATTAGAACAAGCAAGTGTAAATTCTACGACTTGGTTTCAGATACAAAAAAAAAGGTGTAATTTGTAGGTAGAGGACTGCCTGTATCTGTATTTGTGTATAACATTTTTAGAGATACAAAATAGTTTGTGTACAAAATATACAATACTGTCTTTTATTCCATATCTCTTTAGTTAAGTGTTACCGTAATGTATGTAATGTTCAAAACACTTAACGTAAACATAATGGTAAACTTGGCCAGTCATGGGCCAATCAAAATGGTATGTGTGTTTGCACTATTAAACCTAGTACAAACTTTCAATTATGATTGGCCAATCACTGACCAATTTTACCACCTCCATGTAGTACGAGGGTCAACAGATATAGAATACTATGAGCAGATTGTGTAGGTAAACCCTCATACTACATGGAGGTGGTAAAATTGGTCAGTGATTGGCCAATCATAATTGAAAGTGTGTACCAGACTTTACTATGAGGAACTCCTTTTCTAAACTCCTCGCCTCTATGCACAGCTCATGTCCTTTTTGTACAGATCTAGGGATGAAAAGCTCATTTTCCAAGCTTTTGTATAGCGCTTGGATGCATGTACCCAATAGAATCTTACTTATCCGGCATCAACAGGGATTAATAAATGCCACAGAAATGTAGCTTTTTGTTGCTTGAGTTTTACTATTAATGATAGGCCTAACATATTGTATTATAACTCTTATTATACCCATATTATACATTCTGTATTAATGTTAAAATAGTCATTAAAAAAAAATTAAGGAAAAAAAAGGCAATATAGAAGTTTGCCTTCTTAAAACATAAAAGGTATTTGCAACTTGAAATCGAATTTTGGGCCCTTTTTAGCTACCCCTAGGAGTTCTGGTTCACCATGAGCTTGCTGGGCAACTCCGGGTGTTTCAAGTCCTGCCTCACAGGGCCCGATTCAAGCTGCGCTGTTCTCATTAGGATGCGCTGCTTTAGTTTTTAAGGCTGTCATAATGTCTGAAGAAAAAAAAGACACC